>NW_008795436.1:1521880-1530788 GCF_000699145.1 Aptenodytes forsteri
TTCCGATCTCAAAAAAAAAGTAAACTAATAAAATACTTTAAAAAACCACAGTATTTTCAGGAGATATATGCTGAATACACATTATGACACCTCCAGTACACTATACTTTTACACATATCTTTTCCTGAGATGTATTTAGTATCCCTGAAATTTATTATCAATTAGCCTCCATTTGCACTAAATTTCTTCCACTATCACACAGTTAATTTCTGGTTACAAGCTCTGCTGATGCTACTTTTAATGCCAGGCCCACCATCTTCTCCCACATATTGAAAAGTGACTTTTTTTTTTTTCCAGACAGCTTCCCCCCTTCCCCACCTCCATGTCTCCTTTCCTTAAGTAACCATAAAATTCAACCAAGAATGTTCAGTAAACTTCTTGTCCATCAGTAATGACACTCCTGACTGGCTACTAAAGAGTACCAGTCTTGTTCTTACACACTCGATTTGTATAGCAGTTGTGATACTGATCTAACGGTCCACAAAAACACAGCTTTCAATGGTTACAGTAATTGAGCAAAACACATCCATTCTGAAATTATTAATACTATCACAGGGAGATTAATTTCCTTTTGATGTTCTTCTATCAGGAACTCTACTTTGACTCATTGATGTCACAAAACAAATTAGTAGCCAAGCAGTATGATATTAAAATCGGACATTATTCTGCCGCTGATATCAAACAATAAAGTAGCAGATGGCTTTTTTTTAGAAATGGCTTTCATGTCAGAGTAAAAGGCTGCACAAACCAAAATTATTTATTTTTCTGGAAGTTGTTCTTGTTTGGTTGCATATCTGGATCAAGATCTTCAATGTATGAAAAGACTATATTATACGATAAAAGGTCAAACATTCAATGGTATACAGATTATAAGAGATTTCAGAACCTTTATGTTTTGGCTCTTTAGCTTCAAAGTGGCAATAAAACATAACACTTGGTGAAAAAACAAACACCGACCAACTTGTGTGTACTTTTGGACAAAATATTTGCCAAACATTCAATTTTAATAACATTGTCTTTTTATATACAAAATTTACTTATAACACATGCTACACTTGCTCTGAAAGGAATTATCCCTTCATAATTAATTAAAAGCAATGATATTTACACTGACATCAAAACTGGGTTTGTAAGATCAAGCATTAGTGTTCCAATGTTCTTCATTTCCACACTAAGCCTGAACTTGCTTCTCCAGTGAATTAAAGACAAATGTTAAGGATTTTGTCATTTGTTTCAATGGGAGGTAAATGCGATTCAGTGTCCTCCTTCAAAGGTGTCTTCCTATGATCCTACCAATGTCATAAGGACACATTCTACCTCTCTCCATTCAGCATAGCTACTCTTTTCAGAAATTGTCACGGTATTTGAATACCCAGGCTTAGGGACACGTTTCTTTGTTGAGGAACAGACCAACCCATAGCTGATACATTTCCTCCTACCGACTGCTGGTAAGCATATATACTGTCAGGAGGAGTAAAAGGCTATTTAATAAAACAATGTTGTCTATGACTACTTTTAAATGAATGAATTAAACAAAACACAAAGCACAAAGGTTTGTTTCATGTTGTGTTTAACACTGAAAGACAGGAAACTAAATGCAGGTTTTATGGAGCTATTCTTGCCCACCAGCAGATGGCTGGAACTTCAAATACAGCAGAATCTTTGCATTTCAATTGCACAGATGAGGACAGCCTATGTAACGCATTTCCTGTACGTGGTCAATTCTATAGCTATAGCTTCATATAGCTTCATATAATACAGTTTCCAGCGGTTAGGAAAATGAGCAAAATAGGGCCACTTACTTTGATCTGACCCCATGGGAATGGGAAGGAAAGAGCAGGCAAACATACTCACATTTTTAGTAAAAACAGAAGAGTCAAAATATAGAAACTAAAGAAATCCATAGAATCTCTAGAAAGGAATAATACTTCATTACTTCCTAAAAAAACACCTCAGCAGAGAAACATGAGATGCTGCTAAGTGGATTAGCTGCAATACAAATCCTATTGAACAGAACAGGCCTTCTAACAACTTGCAATTTGCATTTCTCCATGGAGGACTGGTGATTAGTTTTGCGTTAATTGCAGCAACCTGTTAATACTATCCCAGCCAGGTTTCACTGGCAACCAGAATCACTTTTTTCATTATCAATTCTTATTAGTTGTTGTCTGTATTTAATGTTAACATATCGGTCAAATTGAGTTTTCCTGTTATTCTCATTAATACAGGATCTTTTGAAAGCTTGAACTAATGAAAGAGGTTTGGGCGGGCTGGAGAGGATTAGCCACAGTTTGTATTATCTGTCTTTGAGAAAGTATCTGTACTTGGGTTTTTTCAGTCTTGTAAACTCTGTGCCATGATGTGACCTTTTAATATTCCCACTTGTCAAAAGGTAGACGCTTAAATTCACTTAGAAGAGCAAAAACATTACAAGTAAGTTAATAACACAAAAACCAGATATTTTTAGAAAGTGCTGCATATCCAAGGATTTTCTCTTTTGAGCAAAAGGTTTAACAAATTCATATCACTTTTTGTATATTCATTTCCAATTTTAACAAAATCCTTTGAAGAAATAAGTGTCAAGACATGCACAAAACCAGGATAAATTTTCAAGTTATTTTTCTGAGTTGCTGTGTCCCTTTCTCTTCCACCCCACAAAACACCCCAAAAATTGTATTCACCTTCATTTTTAATGTAAATGATGTTTAGAATATATCATGTTTAATATAATGGAAGCTTTTAATAAGGCTAAACTAACAACGAGATCTCGTTTTCAGAGTTAAAAGATCCGTTTCTTTTCAAATTAAATGAATGACCAGTAAAATTGTAGGCACAGAAAATGCATTCTGTATTCACTGTAATAGTGAAATAATTGGCTTTGCCAGCAACAGACCAAGTACTCTATTTTATGTAGAAAAGGATGTGGTTTGCTTAGATAGCTTGGAAATAAAGTCAGTGAAAAAGAGTGGAAGCTTTCAAAACATAGAGAAGCACAACTTAGTGCTGTTTTCCCATAAAGCTGCAGAATGCAGGTCCCTTTCAGCTGTTAAAAGATTGAAGAATGACTTGGAGTAGAACAATAATGTCAGAAGAACGGGGAAGTGCACACTAGACAGCCATAAGAACTTCATTTGACTTGTATTGGCAATTGATTTAAATGGAATTGCAACTACCCATCAAGGTCACGAGTGCTTTTTTGACATTAGGGACCTCTGTGTCAACTGTAAATGTACAATGGTCATCTATTTTTTACAAACATGTTCAAATCATTATAAATCATGTTTTAGAATGATTGTTTTAATGTTCTAGGTAATGTGATTTTACCAAACATTGCTAACTGAACAGTTTGCAATATATTCTTTGCTATACAAATTATTCCACGAAATAATAAAATACCCTTTATCAGACACTACACAGCTTAACTGAAAGAGACAGATCACATCAGGTACCTTCCATTTCACTATAGCAATGGTACGTTTAAGACAGCAATGTTGTGATTTCAGGACAACAAGGTCTTACAACAAGGTCTCACTTAACATTAGTGCACAAACATTAGGCAAATGTTAAACACTTTAATAAATCCTAAAATACTGGCTCCAGGTCAAAATCTCTGGAATATTCTGCAACATCTATAATAGATTCTTCTCCCACTGAAGTTGAGGACAACCTGTTTAGTTGAATTTTGTATACTTACAAAGAGCCCCCACTGTGACAACTGTAATTTTTTTTATTTCTCCAACAAAGTGCGTGTTTATGGTGCTCTAAAGACAAATAAAAAGCACATCTCTGCTTTTGAGATACTGATAATCTAGGTTCCTGACCTACGGAGATGAGGGGTACCCTCTAAGCCTCATTTCTATATATTTCTAAGAAATTACATTAGTTTCCTTGTTAACTATGTTCAGCTCATATATATTGTTGCCTTACTTCTGTTTCTGAGGTAAATATATTTTGATGATAAAGAGCCATAAGGTTAAAATCAGAAAGAAAGAAGAAAGAGGACCACAGTGAATGACATTCCTCACAGGAATACTGGTGTTACCTCAGTTGTTCTGCTTCTTTGCCACTCACTGCATTCATACCTTTGGAAATTTTGTAAAATCATAGAAACCAGCTTAAGAAACAGCAAAGTGTGACAAAGAGAAAACTACGGTACAGATCAGAAGAAGTAAAAGACCAGATCTATGTCTTAGTGAAGTAATAGTATTTGTATTGGCTTTAGTAACCACTGGCACGGCCCAAACAGCATTCATGTGTTGTAATCTCCATTTGGCTTGTAGTCTGTGATTCTCTATCTGCTTTTTAAATCTAATAACACATCATTCTGAAGCTGTAATTCAACTTATATTTATATTTTTGTTTATATACTTGTTTATATACTTCTGTACTTGTTTACATGCAATACTCTTATTTCATGAGGGATTGAAATAGTTGTCAAGGTACAATTGGTCAACAGACAAAACAAGTGAAACCTGGGTAAAGAATAGAAGGGTCAACAGGTCTAAATATCATAACTTAGTATAAACCTAAAACTTAAATAAATAATATAACATTATTTTTCATTAAATTACCACTGAATTATTTTAACTATTACATAAGCTATCTTTAATCAGTTATTGGGACTCCTTTAGCAGCAGTTACAGAAAGGGTTCCTTCAAATCAGTTTTTAACTGATGTATAAACACATAACTAACATTTTTCTGCATTTGTTAGGGTAACTACTTTTGAATGGTTTGTTTCTTCAACATCATTAAGTTGTATAATAAATATCTCTTTTGACTTCTAGTCTAAACTTGTGTTAGTCTGGCAGAACAGCAATACCTGAGCGGCAATGCAACCCACACGGCAAGATCATTGTGGAGTATTACTACACACCAACTGGCTTCCCAGCCAGAAGTTGTTTTAGAAGTTTGTAAAAACACGTGCTTTTAACCTTTTCTTCCAGTGCCTCCTGTCTTGACTAATTAGCTAATAATAATTTAGTAACCTAATAATAATTGACAACATAGAAATGCATAATAACCATGTCCTGAAAACTGACATGAGCAATATCATATCACCCAATATACTGGCTTTCATACAACTATTTCATTACCTGCAAGCTTCGTGGTAATGAATATGCTATTAAAAGGGGTTTTTTAATTTTCATGTTTCTCATGTTGTAATTCTCCAATAAATTTCTCTGACTTCCAACATAAATAAGTTTCATTATTCCTCATTATTAAAAGAAACAAACACATTCTCCTTCACTGAAAGGGTGTCGTATAATTAGATGACCTTCCTACATAAAATCATGAATGAAAAAGGACCTGACAACTTGCAGGAAAATATTTAATCAGACATTAGGACATTAAATATAGTTAGTCAAGACACAAGACATTATTGTACTAACAAATGCTTTCAGAAACAGTCTTTTCCAATACAAGAGATCAAAACAGACTTTAGTTTTACTACACCATTAGACAAGTCCCAGCTTTCCAACAATTTATGACCGATTTCTTCATTTGGTTGCTTTAAACATGCTTTTAAAACATACTTGATAACTAGTAAAAATTGTATACAATGCAAATGACATTTCAGATAAGTTTTATTGACTTAATGCTCTGCTAATAAAATTATAACAATCAGTATTATTTTGATTTATTGCAAATTTTACTTTCACCTTTAATGGACTTGGTGTATGGCAGAATTGAATGTAATGCTGCTGCCACCTCAAGGTCACTACAGAAAAGTGTGATGGTTCATTTTGGTCTACTCATATCTAATAAACAGTAGCAAGATTCAATAACTAAGAATGAACGGACTCCTTTTTTTTCATGTAGTTGTTTGATGCTCACTGTGTGCAGATTCCACATGCATATTTGCAATGAAAATATAATTTTATGTCTCTGTGTACATGGAAGTGCATACACATGCACCCGCAGACCTGCAGGCGCACACAGTGCTAAGGCTTAAAGCAAAAAATCTTTGGATGTCAAGGAATGTTCATAAAGTGAGCCAAACCATGAGGTCCTATTGTTACACAAACTCATGAACAAGAATTTGACTTAGTAAAATTGAAAAGGGAATTAAAAATTTGGTCCAGCACCTTTCAGGGTTTTTGTTTGTTTGTTGCTTTTTTAAACTTTCAGATGAAAACCACAGTAGGATGGAGAACTCCAGTTTGTCACATTTATGTTAGTATTTTAATATATATTTTGAGGGAACAAGTGCACAATACGTTCCGTAGCACAGATAGGAAAGTTGTGTAAATTTTCTTATTTAAGGTTTTAGAGACCAAATAAATAATTTAATGAAGAAAACTGGAACAATGTATTTACTGGGCACTATGAAACATCTGCAGTGTTGTGTGTTTGTACAGATGCTCAGAAATTATGTAAGTTTTTACTCCTAAAAGTTCTACAGGAACATAACAGAAGCCTCACACCATCATACACATGACAAATATGTGGTCAGCTATATAAATTTTGCAAAATTTATCAAGGTTAGGTTAACATGACTGCTACACTGAACTTATCTGAAAAATGTCACACTCTATAATTACAATCTACTGCTTAAAACCCATCTCAAGCACCTATATGCTTGATTAAAAAACCCTACCTAATCTCATTTGGCAAAAAACAGATTACACTTCAAGTAAAAAAGTCGGCAGGAGGAGATCAATCTATGGAACATAAGGAAAGTTGCCAGGACTAGTCAGAGCGTTCACTGAAGGACAGAGGACTGGTCCACAATTCCCTTTAATGATATGAGAAGTACTCAAAAGCACTTGTTATTTTTTGATTTAACTTATCCAGTTTCCATGCTGAGCAGGAAACCTTAATACCTTTATTCTGGCCTATATTGGTAATTGATACTGAAATTAAGTCATGGGTATACCAGAGTTTCACACCTGACTGGATTTACAAATTTGTGGTGGTACTTTATCCTTTGGGAGCTAGCATGTAGTATATACTCTAGAAGTTCCTTCCTGCACCAGAAATTACTGTATTTTAGTCTACGATGACTGATTTAACAAGGAGGAAAAAAGTAATGCCTTTTAACTACAACTGTAAAAAAAAAAAAAAGCAATTAAATCTATTACAGGAATATTAGCTATATTAGAACTCCAGGGAGTCCAATTCTTTTTAGGGGATCTCCTTTTACATGTGAAATATTAATTTATGTAATGTAGGCTCTGATTCCACTCTTATTGCAGCTTATCATTCACAAATGAATTCTCTTGAATGTGTAAAACACACACCGAGGACAGTCACTGGGGCATATACGAATGGCAAATGTAACAACTGGGATCAGTATGTACCTGCTATAATGCAACACTTCACGTACAGCTAATTTCTCTTAAGAATGCAAAGGACACTTCTGTATTTTCACTGGCTGTAACAAGAAAAAAAAAGAGTGGTAGATTGCTGTTGTTGTAGGAGTCTTTTGTGCATATGACTCCCCTTGCTACAACTGCCAGTAATAAATCACATTCTACACTCCCTTAATTGGATTACATACCTAAGAAAGCACTGTTTGGAGTAAGCTGGCAAAAATATCAGTATCTATGCAAAGTAATAAAGAGGGAAAATAATAATGGACATTAAAAGATAGTCCATCATGTGGCAAGTCTCTATGAACTGCCTTGATATTTTCTATATAGCTAAATAATTTTTGTCCCTATTCTAAGCGGAGCTTCCCCATAGCCAATTCAGCAGTAAAAACCAATCCAAACTTTCCTTAAGATTTTCACTAACTTACAACAGATCTGTCCTCAATACACGTACACAGACCACATTGCCATTATATTAATACAGACATAAGAAAACTGCATGTTCTAAGAGCTAGGAGAAGCCCTGGGTCTTTTGAAGGCAACGGCAAAACACCTCTTAAGAATCACACCTACTAATTTATCATTTAAAAAAAAAAAAAAAGAGAAGATGGCAGTAGGGTCCAGTTGTCACTGACCAGTGGGCAATACCATTCCCACAACTGTAGAGAACTTTAAACTGGTAAAGGGACAGGCTAACTGGAAAGCTAGATTCTGTTGACTCTCAGAGGCTTTCACTGCCCTAGCTCGCTGTAGAATTGAGTCCAAAGAATCAACAAATTGTAGCTCATCCCCTAACAATTTCTCCTGCAGTGCCCTGATTTCAGAAGATCCAATGCTCTTGATTCCGTGTTTTGCCTCAAAATATGAATTAAGTAGAATATGGCATGGTTTGGCTGTTTTTTAAATGTACTTTTTCAAAGGCAGGAGAACACCGGTGTTTGAAGCATTTCTTCAAGTCATAAGGCATCCTACTACCTTCAGTCACCATTGCAAACCCACTCCTTTTCAATACAGAATCATAAAATGACAGTGTTATATAGGCAAAAATATAATTAAAGGAATTGTTACTTATTTTTTTAAGACTTTTATAAATCTTTCTGTCCTGTTTCTTCCTTCCTCCAGTCCTATTCACACTCAACTACAGCTCAGATTTATCCTCTTCTGCTTTACGTTCACTGCAGACCTTCCATTGTGATACTTTGACCAAGTCTGTAAAAATTATCTACTGACATACTAACAGTAGTTAAGGACGTGATTTTTATGTAAAATTTAATATAGAATGCAGTTATAATTATGTTTTGCCAATATCACTGACAGAAACAAGCTTTCAATTACTTCACAGATGAAACCAGCAGATACAGCAGTTGTGAAAATAATTGCTGTGCCAGTATAACTTCTATATGAAAAAGCTTCTGTTGGTATAGGTGTGTCATGGTTTAAGAAGAACAGTTACTAATTGAAATAAAATAGTAATAATAAATTATTGTAATGAAAACAACAACAGAGAGGAACAAAACCCAGGAAAAACAAGTCATGCAATTGCTCACCACCCGCCAACCAATGCCCAGCCAGTCCCTGAGCAGTGGTCACCAC
>NW_008795436.1:1533371-1535747 GCF_000699145.1 Aptenodytes forsteri
TTCCTCTGGATCTTTGGACAGCTGTCCATTGTTCATGTCACCAGAAATCACCTCCAGCACAGCTAATTCCCTCAGGTACTGAACACCTCTCTCCATGGTGGTCCACTTGCCTGGCTGACATATAACGTCTTCCCTGAAGGGATACCTTTCCTTCATACCTGACAGTAGTCGCCTCCAGAGACTGAGGGCTTGTGCCCCTTTTCCAATCACTTTGTTTCCAATCCCTGGAAAGGGATCCCAGCTGCTTGGTTTCCCTACCCTCTAATTCCAGGCTACTGGCCATGTTATCCCAGCATTGGAGCGGTCAGGTGATAACGTGCTCGCCTGGACGACGGCTGAAATCTTTTCGTATATCTCACAGCTCACTCAAGGATAGGGATCAGGTGGTTTCCGTCTCATTTACAAGTTCTTTCTCTTCCTCCTCCTCTCCTCATGATGGCCCTGCTTTTTCATCATCCCTTACTGAATGAGGTGATGTTCACTTCCAACATTTCTTCTTGTGTATAGGGGCAACTGATACCGGCATGGGTTGGTTCTCTGGTTCAGCTGCAGTGCCTGTCGCCAGGTTTGGAGTAGCCGCAGGGAATACATACTGCAAGTGAGCATTTATATAATACAACCATGCGAACAAATAAAACAACATTGTGACCAGCGACTATTAAATATATACTCTTAGTATATCACCAGCAATCTCATGTCAAGTGATTTTTCACATTCTTTCAAATTGAGTGCCTCCTAACAACTGACTGGCAGGTTCTATGAAAATATAGTTATAAGTTTTAGATTTTAGAGCACCTAACATTTAGAGTTTAATTTTGCTTCTTTCAGTTCTGCTTGGTTCTTTCTTTTCTCCAGCTATATAAACTCTATGACTCAAAATTCTCTGCTCAAGTCAGTAACACTCCCAAAACCACAAACATGACTTCAAAATTTTAAGGAATATTTAAGGAAAAAGATGAGCCTTTCCCTATTTCTTACACTCAAGAGTTCTTATTCAGGTCTCTTTCTCAATACCAATGAAAACTTAGTATGTTAAAGATAGTACAATATATTCCACAGAATGGCATAAGAGGAATTTTGCAAAAAATTATATTCTCTTATTCCTGAGAAAAAGTTGTAAATATAAGTGAAGAAGCCGATGAGAAAGAAATATAGAATTTTTTTCTGTAAAAAGCAATTCCAAATAAGTGACTTATGGTCAAATAACTAAGATTCAAGGGAAAGAAAGTAAGTTTGCAAATAATAGAACAGATGCTGTTAAATCATCTCTAAATTGCAATTACGTATTTTACGTATACACTTACTTGCCCACATAAAATTGGATTTACGTATAGCTTAGAGGTGGCCCTGAATCATAGGGTTTAAATCTGGAGTCAAGCCTATATCTACAGACCCATAAAGCTGGGGGAAGCAGGGGATTGAATATAGGGATTTTTGGTCTCATTTCCTGTACAAAATAAAGTAGATGTGATTTTAGGAGACAGAATAAGTCATATAGGAAAGCAGAGTCAAAGAGATTTCCCTTTAATTCACAGAAAAGTATATGTAAAGTATAGAGTGAAAAAAATCTCATCATTTGATAACATGTCATGAAAAAATACAAGGTCTAAAGGAATGAGAGAGATTCACTGATTTGCAGTGTTAGCAGTACTAAAATAATTAAAAGACAGATCAAGGAAAAACAAAACAAAAAATAAGAAGTTAAAAATGTCATGGCTATTCTCTGAATATACGACATATATCAGATTTACAGCTTTTTAGGAAATACTAATAATTTATATTTAGTAAACATATTAGTAACCATCTTCTCAAAAAATAGCAGATATGTATCTAAATTAAATTAATATAAATCAGCGCCTAGATGTCATTGTTGCAGCTGAAATATCACTTAATACAGAACTTTCCTAATTCTGTAGTAGAAAAGGCTGTGTAATGCAAAATAAACCATCTAAATAATATAAATTCTGCTCAGTTTTAATGCCTCAGTGCCAAAGCACAAAGACCTCTGAGGCTATAACAAAAAAGATAACTAACTAACTATACAAAAGGGTTGTATACGACATACGGGTTCTGAGAGCAGGTAAGCACAATCACCTCAAAGGACATTGCAATCTAAACCTCATAGCTTAAAACATCATACACCCCTTTCACAGGGGAAGATTCTTTGTAACTCCTATCAACGTTTGCCTCAATACTAAAAGCATTGACATTTCATATTGTTAACACATCTCTAATTCTATCTGGAACAGCTGTACATGTTCTCTATATATATACAAAAATTTAATTATTTTTTTTAACTCTTACAAAGTTTTTGTTTTCTACAATATCTTGTAGCAACAAGTTCCAGAGGCTAATTATATATATATATATAAAAAA
>NW_008795436.1:1535790-1539515 GCF_000699145.1 Aptenodytes forsteri
AAAAAAATTCTAAAACTTGCCTTACCTGTTTTGAAAATGCAACCATTCAACTTCACTGAATATCTAATTAGTCTAACGGTAGGAGAAGCATATTTAAAGTGTAATTTATTTACTTTATACTATTTATTATTCTTATGTATCTATCCCGTTCTATTATATTCTCTCTCTAAATGAAGCAATGTAGTGTTCATTCTTCCCCATATAATTTTTCAGTACTTCTAATAACTCTTAATCCATTGGCAATACATTCTCTCAGAATATAATATAGTGCTATTTCATAAACGAATAACATGGTATCATTTTTTCCTACAGTGTTCTTACCACTCCTCTCTTACTCTCTGTATTTTGAAACATTATACACCAGGTTTGCAAACTTCTATATTTAAAGGAGCAAAATGTCCCCTGTGTGGGGCTCCATTTCACAGTAAGGACTCCCAAGATGCCAGCCTGATAAATCGAAGTAGCCAATACATATGCACCTATGTAACTATACGCAAATTCTCCCACCATTTTCTAACTGAGAAACTCCTAGTATGCAGATACAGACAATATGAAACAGATTCTGTCATCCAAAAAGATGGAAAAAAATTAAGTCCAGGCTCATGTGTTGCAGTTAGTCTATAAAGATGACAGAAAAATTCCTAGTTGCCAACAGTGTTGCAATGCTACTGCGAATTTCACTTTTTTATGGTGGATCTACCTCATGATAGATAAAGGCCACCTCCAGGCTGCCAAGACCTAAAACTTAAGTGAAATATAAAAGAAAAAAACCTACTTCTTCACGTGTCACTCAAAGTGCTCACACAGTACTCTTGGTCAATCTTCACCCCGGAAGAGGTGTACAAGCCAAGGCCTCCATTCCAACCAGTGCTCCATGCAAGATGCACTTCTGTTGTACACAGAGCTATGAAGCAGTTTATTTAATCTCCACTCAGGAGATTCAGGGACCCCATTTATATAATACATTATAATAATGTGAAAATTATAAAGCTTTTGGAATGGTTTTGGAACAGCCAGGCACGAAAGTGTAGAAAACTCATGGGCTAAATTGAATTTTTTATTGACAACTATATAACTCATTGCTGTACACGTCATTAATGAAAATAAGCCTAATCATTAACCTTGATGACTGAAAAGAGTTTGAGACTGAGGCCACAAAGAATAAACAGACACCTTATAGGCAAGTTACTACCTGTAGATTTCTCTGATTTTAGAAGTGTACATAAAAGTGTGTGTACTTTGCATGTATCTACTTCAAGATAGCATCTTTGCTGATGTAGCTCTAAATTTACTTGGTGTTTCTAGACTATGTATTACTCTTTTAAATTAAGCTTATAATGTTTACTATAAAACTCATGCCACTGACATTCTGTACATATTTACAGTAATTACAAAGCACTTTTGTATAAACTTCTACAAAAACGTCAACATTCTGAACATATTATGCTCAATACAAGTGTGTCATCTCTACCACTCAGGGATACTTTCCTTATCCAAATTTCATTTGGTTTCATGTCTCCTTCAACTCGAAAGCAATGAAAATGAAAAATATGAAAAGAACTTTGTGAATTAAGAAGCCTTTCAAATTAATGTAAAAGTGTAAAATCTAAATCTGTTTTTGTTGTACAATCATACTTACACAGAGAATGAAATCTTTAACTTAGTCCAGCTTTAATTACAACAGAGAAGAATAACAGGGTGTATGGAGACCATTACTCGTTATCAACCCAGTATTTTTAATCCAGACATATCAGATCTTAGCATATTTTGATTGGAAAAAGAAGGGTGAGAGTTCTGTATCTACAAGAGTGATTCAATTCAGATAACTGGTTAATTAAACTATGACAAATACAGAAGTGGAAACTAAGCTTTTAAAAGAACAGGGTCCATGAAAAATAATCACATTTCTATGAAAAGGCTCCATTTAATATGGCGGAAAAAGCTGAAACAAGCTGCTTATCCTGTTTTCGACTGGGGTAGAGTTAATTTTCTTCCTAGTAGCTGGTTTAGTGCTGTGTTCAGGATTTAGGATGAGAACAATGTTGATAACACACTGTTGTTGCTAAGTAGTGCTTACACTAGCCAAGGACTTTTCAGCTTCCCATGCTCTACCGACCGAGAAGGCTGGAGGTGCACAAGGAGCTGGGAGGGGGCACAGCCAGGACAGCTGACCCCAACTGGCCAAAGGGACATTCCATACCATGGGACGTCATGCTCAGTACATAGACTGGGGGAGTTAGCCAGGGGGCGGTGACTGCTGCTCAGGAACTGGTTAGGCATTGGTTGGTGGTGAGCAATTGCATTGTGCATCACTTATTTTGTATATTCTTTTATCATCATTATTATTTTCCCTTCCTTTTCTGTCCTATTAAACTGTCCTTATCTCAACCCGCAAAATTTTACTTTTTTTTTCCCCCACCAATTCTCTCCCCCACCTCATTGGGGGCAGGGGAGTGAGGGAACAGCTGTGTGGTATTTAGCTGCCTGCCAGGTTAAACCACAACACTGCTATTATTATTCCTACCGCTACATTTGACATTGTGAATACTATGCAGCTTCAATTTTTTTTTTTTTTAAATGAAATGTATTTTAGTAGGTGTTAAGAAGATAGGTTGTATCCTTGCATTTTCCCCACAGCAATTTCTTTTAAAAAAAAGTCTTACCAAAATCTTACCAAAGTTATCTTATCAAGCCACAGACTGTAGGATAAGGTTTGAAGTGTCTTAAAACTTCACACAATTAAACAGAGCTTCATAATTCAAGGAATCAAAGTAACAAAGTAAAATTAGAGATGAAATAATGCCTATTGAAAGGACTGCTAAATCCATCTCTTGAATACCTGATTTGCCAATATTTCAAACGCATCTCCTACCCCATGAAACAATATACAATCATTAACAAGATTCCCAGCTGAGGAAGGAAGTGAACTTACAAAAAGTTGCTACAATATTACCAGCTCCCCCCCCCCAAATCCAACTGTAGACCCATCCACATCAATACGCTTCAAGCCCCTTTTTGGAAATGAACATTGGATTTTACTTGCCATCACCTAGCCATGAGCCACTTCTGAAACTCATTATTCCCCTTACTTTTCCGTTTATATGAAATATCTCATAAATTCACAGCATGTAACATTTCTGGTATGCAGCTTCTAAGGTTGCCCCTGACACGCAGTGTATACTTTCAACTCCATATTCCTGCCAACTTAAATTGCTAAACCTTTTTGTCAGTTCTCTGCAATTTACACATGGAAACATTTGCATCGATTTGCCATTTTAGACTCAAAACGTGGGGGTTGTTGTGTTGGTTTTTTTTAACTACAGATGTTTATCATTTGAAAACTGTGCTGAAGGAAAATACCTTTTGGGAGACTATGCCATTTCTTGCAGCACATCGTGCTGCCTGGCTTGGCACTGGATACTGGAACATTGACAGACTTCTGACTGACAAAGGCAAGAAGCCAGCAGATCACCTAAGCACAGGAGCTACAAGGTAAACACCAATTACTTTGAGACTCTGAATAAAGCCACCAGCTCAGCCGCACAAGGCCATCACGGGTGGCCGTGCCTTGCTGTTGGGCCTCCGGGCTGAGTGGAAACTTAAGGTGATACACGTATTGATGGAGCCACCTACAGCAATACCGCCCTTGCAAGAGGCCGCCGGTGGCGGCCTGCGGAGAGGGCCAGAGGAGCACAGCTGCACCGCGACACGGCTCCACCTCGCCT
>NW_008795436.1:1540211-1566524 GCF_000699145.1 Aptenodytes forsteri
GGTCCCGCAGGAGGGTGTCGCGGACCCGCGGCCAGACGTCCCCGAGCCGCAGTCCCGGGGCAGGGGCTGAGGCTCCGCTGTCTGGGGGCGACAGTTGGCAGCACGGAGCTCCCGCTGATGAAGTTTCCCTGCCCTCAGGAGCCGCGATGTGATCAGACCGGCCTCTCCGAGTTAGATTGTTGTGCAAAGAGGTGGTTGGCTTTTCCTAGACCTGGAGGCATTTCACCCTGTCTCTGCCGTGCTGCCCGAGTGGGTGTTTGACACAGGTGGAACGGGCAGCTCCAGCACACAGGCGTGTTGCTCTGGTCCGGATCTTCCCTTCGGGCCCCTTTGCCATCCCCAGACCCCGTATTTTAATTACCGTGTGGGTTGTGTAAAGGGTACGTGCTGGCAGAGCCATTTGCCAGACTGAAGTTTTATGTCATGGGAGACTGAATCGTCTTTGTTCACAGTGAAAGTGGTATAGTTATTAAAATCCAGATACTTGTGTACAATTCTTATCATCCCTCTAAAAACCAAAGTGCAGCAGTAAGCATTAAACTTACTCTAAACAAAGAATGACATAACATATATGCACCATAGTTACACATCTGATAACTTGTATCAGCTGCAAGCATCCAAAATCAATACATCTGAAGGTACGCTCTCTGTTTTCATTTTTGACATAGCCATAGTATGTGGCAGCATTTTTCTTTTATGGTCTGTCTAGGATCTTTCCTCTTAGTTTCTATGCTGCTTCGAGATGAAAAAGGTAGGGGAAGTATTTGCCTATTTAGCATTACTTACAAAGGTTTAAAAGTACCGAGTATGATTTAAAGTAGCACCATGTGCTTATAATTTTCCTTAACCCATTCTCAAATTGAAAATATTTCAAGTAGACGTTATTCCTTTGAGCACTTCATGTAACGTTAAATCTGCTTTCGGGGAAAAAGCACATTTGTTTACTTTTCATAATGGTTTTTAAACATATTACAGCCAGTATGAAACAAACAGCAAAGTATTTTTGTATAACTAAATAGGATGGTTTTCGAATAATAACCTTAAACTTTTAAGTTAATATATAATTGAAGATATTATAAGAAAGGGATAAAATTTTTCCTAGCCACATAGACAAGAGTTAGTCATTCCATATACTGCACCAAATGGATAATAGAAATTGAAGCAGAAAATGCACATTGAGACATCTACTGGTTTATATTAAAAAAGTTAAATACATGGATGTTTCAGTTTAATAGTAACTCTGTGGATACATACATTGATTCCTGTTAATAAGATGATGCTGAACTTGAATTAAATAAGCAAGCTGTTTGGTATACTCTTACGTAAAATGATACTTGTTTGTTTTAAATTTATTTATTTTTTAATTTCTATCTCCTCCATTTGATGTACTATTGCAGTGCAGTATTGATCATTTTTAATCTGCTTACATAGATCCAGCTAAAGGCATAAGGCCTTCAGTTGCTTAGTTTTCTAGTTATCATGGATCCAACTGCCCTATGGCTGTGTTTTTCCCAGCTAAAGAGGCCTTCAGTTGCTTAGTTTTCTAGTTATCATGGATCCAACTGCCCTATGGCTGTATTTTATTTAAATATTCTTCAAACTAACACTGAAAAATAACATTGAAGAGAGTAGTCTTGTCTTTCTTAATTATTCAGAATTGCAAAATATTGCTGCATTTTCAACTTGAAATACTTTACATGAGCATATGAAGTGTGAATGATATCAACATTACTTATACTGATAGTTCTGATGATAACCTGAATTGTAAGTTGAATGGCAAATAAAGGTAACTTGAGCAGTTCTGCCCAGATTTTTTCTGTAGTGGGAAAGGGGCACCACAGAACCCACTCTCATATGTCTGTTCATTATATTGCTGTATACTAAATCCATAAGTAGAAAACAGTGGATTTCATGGCTCTTTAGGACCAGTTCTGGAAGTTCTGGTTTGGCCTGTGTCTGTATCTTGCAAAAAAAAAAAAAAAAAAAAAAAAATCCACATGAAAGAACTTGGGATACATTTTCAAGGATGACTGATAAAAGAAATATCTGGCATCTCTTTATGTTCTAAATTTTATATACAGTATATAAAAATATATATTGTGTATAAAATATGTGTGTGTATATAGTGGAACTTGAATAGGTTATTTTTAGAAATTTTTTCAAAAGTAAATGGCACTGTAAGACTTTTTGTCCGGCTCCTCCACCCCTCACCCCACAGCTTCGCCCACATCACAAAGTATGTTTTCATGTAAATTTACACATATTGGCTTCTAATTTAACCTCCAACAGTACCACATTATTGCCTGTGGTTTATGGTTAGAAATGTTTAAAGGAAGTGTAAGTGGAAATAGTTATTGCCTTTAGCTTTCCCTCAAAACAGAAAAAAATTACTCCTCATAACTTTAGTACCAATTGATTTTCCCTACAATTAAGGAACTGTAGAAAAAGCTACAATTTGTAGCTTTTCTAGAAAATTACATTTATAATAAGTATGATTTGACATTTGAATGGTCTTTAATATAGTCATAGCGAAATGACTAATGCAAGTAAATACCAGAATTACTTTCTTTTCCTAACATTTCAAGGAAAAAAATTGCTTATTTTTGTAAATGATGTTGTTGCAAATTGTCGTTTGCTTTAGGAGACATCAGTGTATAAGAGTAAGTATGTTAGGAATACATTTTCATATCATATCATGGCTTTTAAACATAAATATGCCAGTTACTATTGATTGGCCTATTTAAGTGTCTAGCATTCAAATGTGTAGTCCTTGTAAAGAAAAAGACAATAGCTGTAACAATGCTAATCAGCCTATACTTGAAAAATATTTATCTTGCCCTTGTACAACTTGGAGGCAGGCAGTTATAGGATCTCTTGGAATTATTCTGTCCAGCTGTATTGAATAGCATCTACGCTATCCACGAAATGTCCTCAAAATCTTTGGCTAATTGTATAGCCATTCTGAAAGTTTTTAAGTTAGTGGCATTAGGCTTCCATATTTAGTAGAGGGAGAAATCTAAATAGTTCTGGGTTGTATTTTTATTATTGTGCAGGTATACATTTTAATTTTTTATAAACCCCTTTCTCCTAGGTATTATGGAAGAAGGAAGCAGTGTTGCAGTATTGATGCCAAATATTGGGGAACAGGAAGCTGTGCTGATTTCTGAAACAGTCATTGGCCCAACACTGCAGAACAGTGAAGATCAGAGAAAACATAAAACTGATCCACTAATCCATGTTATCCAGAAACTAAGCAAAATAGTTGAAAGTGAGAAGTCACAAAGATGCCTTTTAATAGGGAAAAAACGTTCCCATCCTAATGCTTCTGCACAGTCCTTTGACGCAGACGATCTTTGTGAAATCCCGGCTAAAGAAATTGAGCTATCTGTTATTGCTACTAAAAAGACTGAAGAGTTACAAGCAGATTATTTTGTGACTGAATGTCTTCCACAAAGCAAAAAAAAGGTGACGTGCTACCAGTGTAGTCTATGTAAGTTTCTATCACCTTCTCTCTTAACACTACAAGAACATATAAAACAACATGGGCAGAAAAATGAAGTTATATTAATGTGCTCAGAATGTCATTTTGCTTCCAAAAGCCAAGAAGAACTTGAATCCCACTTCCAAAATTACCATGAGAATGATGGTAAAAATAGCATCCAGGCAAAAGTGCAGCAATGTGTAAATGTCGCAAGTTCATTTTTGCAAGGGCCAGTGGAAGGAGGTGTCAAATCAGGGACTGATCAGACAGGAAATCTGGAATGTAAAGATATAACTCAGTCTACTCATGTGTCTGAAACGGGTAGGAGAAAATGGTATACTTATGAGCAGTATGGCATGTACCGATGTTTAATTTGTCGGTACACCTGTGGTCAGCAAAGAATGTTGAAAACACACGCTTGGAAACATGCAGGTGAGGTTGATTGCTCCTATCCTATCTTTGAGGAAGAAAATGAAACCATCAACTTGTCAGAGAGGGTTGTAGCTCACACACCTCATAGCGTGGATACAGTTGTTCTTTCTTTGGAAAACAATGAACTTGATATCCATAGTGAACCTTCTCTTCAACTTCAGATTTGCAATTCTGAGCAACTGTCATGTAAATCGCCAGTAGGAACAAATGTAAAAGAGGAAGAGATGTTAAATCAGTCTGTAGTGCATTCTCCTACTACAGAGGTTTTAGAGGAGACTGTATCAGATACAGAACAGGATAATATGATAACTGATAGCCTACTTTCATCAGCACAGAAAATCATCAATTGTAGTCCAAATAAAAAGGGTCACGTTAATGTAATAGTAGAGCGTTTGCCAGGTGCTGAAGAAAGTGTCTTACAAAAGCCTTTCTTGATGAACACTGACATTGAAACAGAAAAAAAATTAATCTCGGAGGAGTCCCGTGTTACCTGTGAAGAGCCTGATGAAGTTTATCGTTCAGGTGAAATTCAAGAAGTAATAATAGGATGGAATAATACCGAGAAGAAAGATAATGAATTAAGCTCTAATCAAAACGTAACAGCTGATGAAAATGTGCCTCCTGCACGAAGAAGGACAAATTCAGAGTCTTTACGACTACACTCCTTAGCCGCAGAAGCTCTTGTTACAATGCCTATCAGAGCTGCAGAACTAACAAGGTCTAGCTTCAGGTCTCTGACTGGAGAAGATGCCGTGGATGCAGGTGCAGGGCAGGGAGAAGCTGATGGCCCATGCGTGGCTCATTCTAAAGTGGTATCCTCACTTAAGAGTCCTTCAGAGGAGTTTAGTGGCTTAAACCAAAGTGAATGTGCAATAGTTGAGATACAGAAAGAAAGGCCAGAGTTATCAGAAGCACCAATTAAAATGGGCATCAGTATGTCACTACTCACTGTCATTGAAAAACTGAAAGAGAGGACAGATCAGAATGCTTCTGATGATGACATTTTGAAAGAATTACAAGACAACGCACAATGCCAAAATGCAAATGATGCAAATATTCCTGGAAGTAACCTAGTAGAATATATACCTAATGTAGATCGACCCTACCGCTGTCGCCTCTGCCATTATAGCAGTGGTAATAAGGGCTACATAAAACAACACTTGAGAGTCCATCGTCAGAGGCAGCCGTACCAGTGTCCTATCTGTGAACACATTGCTGACAATAGTAAGGATTTAGAGAGCCACATGATCAACCACTGCAAAACAAGAATGTATCAGTGCAAGCAATGTGAAGAATCCTTTCATTATAAGGTAAAGTTCTTTCCTGTGCCTGTCTATAATAGCTAAATAACCTATTTTGCTACTTTTTTAATAACTGATGATCCCTCTTTCTGACTTAATTCAGTCTGACATCCTGGCTTCATTGTCATTACAGTTGGGGATTATTGCCAGCAGCACTTTCCTAATATACAATTCAGCTATAATTATTCTGCCTTACCCACTGAAATAAACTTGCTTCCTCACATAAGTTATTTTCCTGAGAACCATCTTATGGACGTATTAATATCATGTTGTTTTTCTGCCCACATGTAGCAACTACAGGAAGAAACGGAAGCATCAGAGGACTTAATAGTTGAAACGTTAAAAGAATGCTCAAACACACCCGCTAGTTGTGAGTGGGTGCAACAGTAATCGTGGCAATTGGGGGCAACATGAGACACTTTGAAGCAGAAATTCGTTTCTTTTTTCCTCTGTTGTTGCATTGGGCTGGATGTTCTGTAGAACTTCGATCTGAAAGATTACACACCAGAGCAGAATAATGTACTTCTGCCATTTATATAACCATTTTTTCAAGCCTTAGTGCTGGTGAGTGTGTTCCAATGTACTCAGTTCAGTACTCAGGAATATAGAATAGATAGCATCAGTATCTAGCTGTACAACTGAAACTCCTGTAGGCAATGGTAATGCAAATTTTCCCATATTTACTGTTGTTTAGTCCTAGTTTGAAAAAAATGTACAGGTAGGGTAGCAAAAGGTTCTCTCTCCCCTCTCTTCCCCAAGCAAGTAGAAGCAGGAATAACATATTCTTAAGTCACTAGGCAATACGAAAATTGAGTCAATTTTCACACAAGCCATCCTCTAATCTAGCATTGCTTTTGGAGTATAATAATTCTGGAGGAAGAACTGTTTGCCACTTGTCTATGGGAATGAGGGGAGAAGGAAATTTATTTTCTAAATAAACACAAATCATATAATCCTCTCAGTCACTCTCATCAATCCTTTATGTTATTAATTAATGTTATTTACTTTGTTTCTAGTAAAATTACCTGAGGGATAATATGTATATATGTTAACATACATTTTATAACAGTTGTCATTAAAACTTGAGTAACAATGGCACAAATGATTGCAATATTTGAAGTGACCAGTGTATGTTTGTAGTGTATATTTAAACGTGGGAAATTGTTTTTTCAGAGCCAACTGCGGAATCATGAAAGAGAACAACACAGTCTTCCAGATATCTTTTCAACAGCTACATCTAACAAACTAATAGTTTCCAACGAAGTAGATGAAAGAGAAGGTACCGTTTGTATTTACACTTGAAATTACAAAAAGTCATTCATAACTTTACTTCGGTTTGCTATATTTGTATAAAACTGGTTTTAAGATCTGGTTCATGCTGAAATGTTTTCACGTCTGTTCATAACCTTAAATGTACGTTCTTCTCAGTGTGCAAAACTTACCACAGTCAGTTTTGAGATATCTTACTGACATTTATTGGTAGGTAAGACATTTTTAGCCCCTGTAATTGGACCTTGTATTTCTTATGAAAAACAACTGGTATGGAGTGTTACTCTGAATTTTTAAGAAAAACATCTTCTTTTCCTTCCTTCCTTCAGCAGCTACAGTATTTTCTGAATCACCTACAGTAAACAAAAGAAAGCCTTTTTTAGACTCACTGTGGTAATGTAGTTTGCTGTCAGCGTATACATACAATACCGTCCATTCTGTGTTTAGAAATTTCTGTTTAATTATGGTAATGTCCAAAATGAGTCATTTGTTTTAGCCCTAGAGAGGCAAATGTAAGGCATTCTAAAAATGCAACCTGTATCTGTAATAGTTGCCAGGGTAACAGTAAATATGCATTTTCTAAATGTTTGTTTAACTGTGTATCTGCTTATAATTTAATAATGTTTGTTTTAAAAACAACAACAAAACCCAAACCCTTGATGTGTTAAGGTAGTGAAACAGGGGGAAAAATAGCCAAATTTGGAAGTTTAGGAGAAAATGTGGTCTTAAAGTCCTTGAATGCATCCTCTTCTCTGGTGAGTTAAAGTTACTGAAAATATTTACAGCATTTTTATTCTGAAGGCAACACTGTAATTATTAGTATTTTGCAATTTTAGAGCACTGTGAAAAAACACTAGTATGTATCACCTCTGAACAACTGTGGGCTGAAGTATTTCCATTTTGTGCACATAGCTCTTTTCTGTCCTAAGTATGGTCTCCTGTTTGTTTAGATAGGAAAATGTGCACTATAATAGTACTTAGATTGCAGTTGAAATTTCTGCGTTCTACTCTCACCTCTGCAGCTGATCAGTGAGCGTGAAAGTAATCATTGAAATTAATGCAGCTACTTGCGAAAAAAGGTACTAACCAGCATGAGCCAGGGTGGATGGCTTGAACCATTAATGATTTGTCCAAAGCAACACGGTACATGTCAGAATAAAATGAGATCCTTAACTGTTGACTTCTGTTCTCTTAGCTCACGCTGCCTCTTTTTCTGGCTTTCAGTATACAAGTTAGAAACTTAAAAGTTAATTACTTTATCAGCCTCAGGTAGAACGACCCTTCCCAACTCCTTTTTGCTCTCATCAATGCAGAAGGCGTTTAAATTCAGGAAACTGACCTGTAGTGCTTATTACACCCCTAAGACCTAAGCCTGAGAGAGCCATCTGAAGTCAGGGGGAGCCAGGAAAAAGGCTAGGGAGGGTCTGCTGGTAGTGGGAACGTTCCCCATTAAGTAGTGGGTTTTTTTCTTCAGAAGAAATGGCATAAATGTTTTAATGGAAGTGATAGGAAATAAAACATTGTTAGTTTAGCTGGTTACAAATATCTATGAGCACAGCTTGGACTATTACTTCTGACAATGTTTTGTTTGTTTTAAACCAATATTTTTAAAGATGTCATGATATAGGAATAACTACCTTGCAACGCCTGAAACATGTCGGATTTTGGGGAATACTGTACCTTTTGAGCTGAAGTCCTGTTAAGGTGACTGAAAATCAAGATGCCTATCTGCTTTTGAAAATAGTATGTTTTAATAAGGTGGTTTTCGAGTTTATATCCTAATCTTGTAACTTAACTTCCATGAAAGTGGAGCCCTTGTTCAAGAAAACTGCCTGCTTTCAATTTAATTACTTTAGAGATTTTTTTTTAAATATTTTTTGCTCATTATTATCTTGTAAAAGTGTTACAGCCATGCACTTTAATTGATTGTTTACCCAATATGAAATTTAGTAATGTGGCTTGAATGAAAACAGTTCTCCTTTTAAACTTTTATTAACTCATACTGTGGAATGCTTAAATTATTTCAGAACCGATTTATAATCAAATTGCAACACCACCGCAGTACAGCAATCTCTTGTCAAACAGATGTCAACCCTATAAAGCGACACAAAACAAAGAAGTTTATGGCATAGCATCTGTTTATGTGAAAGATGCCTGAGCTGGAACAGTTTCATTTCTTGTTTATGAAATAGTTAGTCCTAAAAGTCTCTTTATTCAGCATGGTTGTACAATAAATTAAAAGGGAGCATTATGACACTGGATACGATCGGATTGTAAATGTCTAATAATGAAGGAATAGGGTAATAAGCAGCATTACAGGAGCACCTGTTACTGCTGCTGGAACAAAGATCTGTCATTTCCATGTTCACTTTTATAAGAGACCTGATATCCTCCACCCAGAAAGCAAAAAAGGCCCCAAACCCACAAGAAAGAAAAGCCGGGGGGGGGGGAACACGACTGCTATTTCACTACGGCCAGAGATTATATGATATATTACAATTTATGTGCATTTTGTTGAAGGAATAAATATAAAGTAGTGATTGGTATAAATAATTGCTCCTAAGTGTGTGCTACTGGGTGGTTAGCCACTTGTAACTATGCAATAGATAATATGTTTGCATAACGCTTTAAAAATCTCATTAGATACTGTTTGTTTTAAGCTGCCTGCCCAATAAAATACCAAATTCGTAACAGAAAATACATTTGGAAGCAGTTTATTCTAAAGCTGCAGGATTTAAGATGGAAAACCTATTCAAGTAGAGCATGCAATAGCATGCAATAGCTCACACAACCCCTGCTCTCCCATAGATCTGCAGCCCAGTAAGTGTCTTTGTATTCATTTGAGGTCTTCTACATAAATGTGCATTCATAAAAGAATAATTGTAGAAATATAAATTCCAAAGTCTCCAGGTATACAATTAAGATTGTTTTGACAATTTACATTAAAGAAAAAAAAACTAATAAATTTTACTATATGAGCATATTGTAGGAAAATTCTGACATATTTTGCTTTAAGGTTGACTTGCAAAGAGTGCATGTTATATATTACTTCCATATTATTTTTTATAAGAAAGCTAGAAGAGTGAGCACTGTGTCATGTTTTAAAGTAAAAAATGTAAAATATTTTTTCTGTTATTTTGGTACATACAGAATTATTCAATTTTTATTTCAGACTCTCTTTGTATTCAGATTGCTGTTTTATTTTATATGACATACTATATATTCTTCAGAATAACCCTCTGAGGTTATCAACCCTACCTAATTACTTTGCATCTTGAACCAAAAGTGCTGGATTTTGGAATGAAAGTTTAATTAGTGGTAATTTTCCCTTACTGTTTAAGTTAGCTGTGTGACTGTGTCCCTCAGAATAATATATCTAAAACTTTTTTTGACATAATTCAGTGCCCATCTGTGGAAAAAAAAAATCAAAGTGAAAAGTTGAACTTCCATTTGGGATGACTCATTCTACTGGTTTATTCTGCAATGTCTCCTTAAAAGAGTTTTACCATAAAGATTCATAATTGTTGCTTTGATAATGAAAAGATTCATTCTGGGTTATTGGAGTCCAGCATCATCAAGAGAAAACTCCAGAACAAAATTATCTTTACAAAATCTGTTCAGTATTTTGGACTTAGGAGACAGAACTTCTGTTTTCAAGATAAACTCTACAGTTCCTCCTGAGTTCAATCTGCTTGTCTCATTCCTTCCTTTAGCTAAAAAGAATTGGAATTCAGGAGGTGATGAAGGAGGGGGTTTTGGTCAGTTTTTATTACTCCAATCTGGAAAGAAGTTCATGGTATTTGGACCTAAGCAGAGATGTGTTTAAAAAGTCTACTTTCTGTCTTTTTGGACAGTCACTTATTTGAAATTTCAAGCTTGTCTGTCTTTTCAAACTGCGAGTCGGAACAGTGGCAGACAGACCTTCCTCTCAGTGTGACATGGACCTTCAGTGCTCTTGACCTTGACAAGACTTTAACAGAATTCTTCAGGATTCAGAATAGAGGGATCCCATTTGGGAAATCAGAACTTCCATTTTTCAGGGACGGGAGTTATTTTTGGTTTGGGGAGGAGCTGGGAGGCCTGGGAAGTAGATCACCTGCTGATATTATCAGAGTTCTTAAGGCAATATCTACTAAAAAACATCCAGCTAATACACCCTTTTCTGTTGCACCTAGGATCTTCTGTTGTATCCTACTAGTAGTAAACCCCTTCACAACACAAAGTAATGATTTGTTTGTGCTGGAGATGTGCTTCATATGAGCATGAAGAGTTTCTGAAGTCTGTTCTTGCATGATTTGAGCTTTACTTTGTCTCCCACACATTATTTATTGAATTGTATATTTATTTTGGTTTGGGGCTGTACTTTAGTAATGACCTTTACCCACCAGAGAAATTCTCTAAGGATCTCTATTAGAGTTTCTTCAAAGCCCATGTACGTAACTGAGAGTAACGGCTTGACTGTTCATCCAGCTAATAAGAATTTGGTGTAAAGATAAAATGAGCTTGAGCACCTTACTTTCACTTGGAAAAAAAAAAAGTAGAATTACTTAGGCTAGGTTAGATGCAGAAAGAAAACCCTTTGATTTTAGTTTGATGTTTCTTTTGGCAGTAGTGCTGATTTAAACAGCTCCAACCTTGGTGTTCCTTCATGTTTCTGCTGTTCCTTCATTTGGGGCGTGCATGAAGGCTGCATGATAGGCTGGAATGGGAAAATGACCTGCATAAAAAATACCACTCCTCTTCCCAAATGTTAATATTTTAACCCAAATCAGTTCCATTATTCAGTGAGGGAGCAGGAATAGGGCTGTTTAAGTCTACACAGATACATCTCAAAAATATTCAAACTGTGCACTTGCGGGCACACATTTTCCTGTGTTAAATTAGTCATTAGCCTTTGTCTCTGCAACCATTCATTTTTCAAGAGTCTCTTTTATTCTGGATAGAAAAAATTATTTTTGTTACAATTGCTTTTTAGTAATTTGGGGAAGTTCCAAATTATTTCTTAACACATCTGGTCAGTACCTATTTTTTTAGTCATCTCAGATCCTTCTGAAAGTGTGAGTGTATGTGGATGATAAAGAGAATTTAGATGCTTTGGGAGGCTTTTCTTTTCTATGTTTGCCAGTTTGAAACTTATCCTTTCTCAATGCCCATCTTTTCCTTTGATTTGATCCATTCTGCAAAGCAATGAAACTGCTGGGTTCAGCAGTTCCCACATTTTATCACCTTTGCTGTAACACAGGATTTTAACCCAACTGCAGGAAGAAGGGAAGTGTCCGCATAGAGGGAAAGTGTTTTCCTAAAATTTTAATAATTCCAGTAAACGGTAGGGCAGATGCAGAACAGCATGGTAAATAACCTATACCTTTATTATCTCTATGTGCGTTGCCAGTTTGCTCCAGATACTTTAAAACGATTAAATATTTATAGATATTTAAAAGTATTACTTTAAAATGTTAATTCATGTTTCATAATTCAATTGTGCTGAAATTATCATCTGAGAACTCCTTACAATGCTGAATGCAACTCTCTAAAATAACGGATTTTGTTTCATATAGGAAATAAGTCTTCAGTTCAGAAACTGTATAGATGTGATGTATGTGACTACACAAGCACAACTTATGTTGGTGTACGAAATCACAGACGAATTCATAACTCTGATAAGCCATATAGGTAAGCGTCTCAATTGTTGCTGGCTAATGCCACGTGCCTGGTTTACTTGTTTTAACTAAAAAGGTTACTTAATTGCTCATGCAATTTTGAAGATATTGCTAAAGAATTTCAATTACATAATTCTACTGCACATTTGAAGGAGCCACACTTGCTGGTTGACTCAAACTACGTAATTAAGATTTGCTAACTTTTCCAGGATGCATCTTTTGCTATAGCAGTCTACTGCTTGTTTTCAGTTTGAAGCATTCAGATGTGGAAAGGGAAATAATTATATTGTAATATTGAACTTTGGCCAATAGTAATAATATATTTCTCGAATTCCTTGCACACTTAAGTTCATTTTGGATTTGCTTTATTGCGAAGTGTTCTCCGTTGCCATATTGCTAGTTTGCACATTGGCTTCTACAGAGCGTGGCAAAATTCTGCCCTTTGTCTTGTCGCCAGTCCCCTCATCTTTTTCACAGGTTTCAAGCAATATTGACACACTCACTTAGGATCAGATTTTATAACTTTTCTACAAGGATGTTATATGGATTTATATAGAAACTTTGATATCTAAAATCACGTGTAATGCTATAGCTCAGGTCCCCAGCAGAAAAATGAATCATGCATTTTTCTATTGGTTGCTGCATAAATTCCTGCAAATTCAATCTATGCTCATTCAGTGTGGATCTCTGTCCCTCTCTAGTGGCTAGAAAATAGATCTGAGTTAATAGGATTTTTGAGCTAATATACTTCTATCTTTTTAATACAAATTCTGGAAACTCAACACCTTGAAATGCTGAGCTCAGCCAGGGACTTTCTTTTTTGGATAAACAAACCCAGAAGACGTGTTATATTTTGATTTGTGCATTATAATGATACCACACAACACTAGCAAAAATTTGCAAGATGTTTGCTCAGAGAGCAAATGTGGAATACAAATAGATTTTTTTTCTCCTCAGAATCTTCCCTATTGCCGTTATTTGTTACTTAGTGGGGTTGGAACGGCAGATACTGTAGAGTGTCTTGTATGTGGTAGTTTTCTGAATTGGTGTTAGCAAGCCTGTTTGATTTAGGAACCCTTGAAAATTTTCCATTGGTGATATAGACTGCTGCATACTAAATTTAGGCCTACTGATCTGGCTTGCTTTTCTTTTTTTTTTTTTTTTTCCATAAACCCCTTAGACAAATCTGCAGACCTGGTAGGATACTTAAGCCACAGCCTAAAAACCATGAAGATCCAGTATTTATAGTATTTCTCCTTCTGAAACATGTATTCCTCAAGCCTTTCATACTATCAGATAGCAACCTACTATATTGCTGCCATTTTTATAGCTGTAAACATATTTTATTATTTGTTTGACAAAAATTGCTGGAAATTAAACTGTATAGCCTCCAATGATGCATTTTTGTAGATTTGATACCTTCCGGATTTTAATACTGCACAATTAAGTCCTTTCAAAAATAAAGTGAGTAATCGTAAGTTAAGTATCCTGCGGTCTCAAACTGTTTCACACTATAGACCAGACTTAGTAAATACTGGACATTACACCATTTCAAAAAAAGAAACAACTGAAGTCCTAGTAAATACGCAGAGTTTTAGCTGAGCTTGATGGCTTCTGTTTCAATGTGTTATATGGTAGTATATTGATACTTATGAATAGCATAGTATTTTGTGTAATACTTTGGGTTCTAAATCAATGGATCTAAATCTAGATCCAGACTGTATTGGTTTTATACAAAGATATTGTGACAGAAATAAAAAAATAAAAATTTAGGCAGCATGATGTGACACACTTGTCTTAGGGCACTTGAATCTAAATGTGTTGATCTTGTCCCTGACTTCTATTTCAGATACAATGCTCTGAAACTTCGATGTTTTATTAGTAAATAGATAGTTCGGCTTTTAAAATGTCATGAGAAACATGGCTGTTGCATTAAGTAGAACACATATTCTTGAGGAACAAGACTCACTTCTAAATACACTATGTCCCCTATGGCTCTTATGGTCATATTCTGCCTTCGCATAACATAGCCAAGCAACTTGCATCAGGGCTGCATCCATTCAAGTGCATCCATATCTCCCTTATACTTTGTGATGCTTACCAACTTCAGTAGAGGTGCACAAGATAGATGTCAGGAAGGAACATAGTCCATATGCCTAGTGTTTCTTGCTCAAAGGTGGAGGCTTTTTTGGGCTGCAAAAGATTCTTACGGTCCAAAAGCTGAAAGTTAATGTCAACACTTGGACTTCTGTATATATTGTTAGTCTTTAACTGTAGTCTTTCCAGATACCTTTGCTTTCTCATAGATTTTTTATTTCTGGAATAGTGTTAGCAGTTAATTGTCAGATTAGTTTACCTGTTGTTGTCTCTTTAGATGTCGAGTATGTGACTTCGCCACCACAAATATGAATAGCTTGAAATGCCATATGAGGCGCCACCCCCAGGAGCATCAGGCAGTGCAGCTAATGGAACAGTACAAGTATGTAACAGTTCTAATTTGGCAAAACGCTGTAATAATAGTGATTTTGTTATGTTAAGATACAAAGCAGAGTTCAGATCCTGTTCTTTTCCCTCTTAGATTCATTCTTTGTTCCAGTGACTTTTTTTTTTGAGAGAGAGAGTGAGAAAGAGATTTGATGTGGCATTCCCAGGTGATGTTTATGCTAGCTAATTAAACATGTCCATGACCTCCCTCTGGTACCAGCATTCAACTTTTTCTTTCCAGAATGGGGTGGTTGCATATAAGCTGCCTATTGCAAGTAGTTTCTGGACCCTGTTAATTACCAAAGCATGCCTGGAATTGTTTGGGAGAATGCATGTGCCAAAACCATGCCAGGGGCACTTCTAACTTTTAACATTATAGATCATTAAATTCCAGTACCCAGGAATGTTCTCTGGCTTTGTTTAATGACCTAGTCTAGGCACAGCCTTTGCATATGCATGTTAGTTAGAATCCAGATTGGCATCACACTGCCCTAGTTAAGAATTAGTGTGAATAGTCATTATGTTTAAGTGATGAGTGTCCTTTATAGTCTGTCCATAGATACGTGTGTTTTATATATGTATATATGAGAAAGTTGGCACAAATATGTGCAGTTGTTTACGACTAATTTGCAACAAAAAATAAAAGCTGGGAAACGAAAGAAAATCAGGAGTATTCTGAACATTTTAGTGAAGATTTTGAAGGCAATAGGAAGAATCCAAATAAAGCACATTCACATAAGGGTTCTTCTCAAGAAAATCTGCTTCTACAACTTCAGAGTCCTTCCACTGCATTTTTTCCCCAAAATGTTCCTAGTAGCATTAAGTTCTATTTGCTCTGCGGTCATACTTCATGCAGTATTGCTGAGTGCTCTGAGTATTACTGAAGATTACTGAAAACCTCCACGCTTTGGTCCCTACGTCCCCAAGGAAACAGTCTATCAAAAGCTGCAAGATAATTGTTTCCTCAGTAGATCAATTTAGGATACACTTGAACAGTAAAGTTTAATAATTCAACATAGGTCAAACAGTAGGGCAAATTATGCTATAGAATTGAAAGGTTTCTACTGCTAAACTCAATGGTAAAATAATTTTGTTTCTCTGGGAATGTCTTGCATATACTGTAACTGTATGATCATATACATTAAGTATATGATCATAAAGTGTAGTGCATCAAGCTAAAAGCTGTTGAGTTTCTGTGTCTTTGATGCTAAAGCAGTCAACAGCATTTGGCTCATGATACTGTTCTGAGCAAATTAAATCTGATTAGTAAATCACCTGAGTAAATTAATGTACTTCAAAAAATGAGACTGTAATTAAAAGGGGATAAAACCAAACACTGAACTGTTGCTTCATTCACTGTGTTACCAACCCACTGACCAAGCTGTGTTAGTGGCACAGAAAAATCACATATATAATAAGACTAGTGGAATACATGTGCGTATAGAATGGAATTAAGATTATTTGTTGATCTTTGTGTTTTGCAAAAAAATTATTTTGGCCTAATTTTATTTATAAATTAACTACAAGGTCTGCCTTTTATCTTATTTTTAATGATGCCATTATTTTGTAACAGCCTTATTAGAAAGATTAAGATTCTCAACCTGAGAGTGAACTTGCCTATATTTGAAAGCATCCATTTTCTTTATAAGGCTTCAGATTAGAAGGAAAAGAGAAAAATAGGATAGTACATTCCAAATCAAGTAATAGAGGAAAGTGATCTAGAAGGACATGCCAGTTTTTCCCCAGCAGGACAGAATTATCTTGCTACATAAGCAAGGTAATGTACCATGCCTTCACCTAACTTGTGAGATTTTTGCTGTTCTCCACAATCTTCTGCTGAGCAGAAATAGTTTCCTGTATATGATTATTTGCAAGGCGTTTAAGGACTATATCCTACTGTCATTAAGAGAAGTGGTAAAACCTTACTGAATCGTAGTGTGTAACACTGTTTTATGTAGGCCTGCTCGTGTTTCCAAGTTATATTTCTGAAAAGGTCTTAAAAATTTACAAAAACTTCCTAGTATAGTAGTTATTTTAACAGACTCATCATAGTGTAACATATTGGGATCACATTGCTTGAGTGAAAAAATCTTGCTCTCATTACGGAATGAGATCGACTGAGACGCATTCCTAGCTGTAATTTATTAGAACAAGGTCACCTTGGATTGATCCTGGTCTTTTCCATGTGATTTGAGAAACTGAAGACTTCCCCAGTAGCAGGTAGCTAAGCAAAGTAGCTTCCTCGTCCAAAAGAAAAGGAGCTATGTCATCTTTACTGTGGGTACTATTCTGCTTTGGAGTGACGTCATGCAGTATCACTCATCTCCTTCATGCTGAGATGACTAATTTATTATCTTAGAAAACACTTGTAAAAACTCCTCTGTTGTATGTTTGGGTATGAAAAAAGTCCTACGGGATTTGATCAATCTTGGGTTATTTGTGTCCGTAAATACACACTACATCTCTGTGTAAACAGGATTTATTCTTCAAGGTTTTGTTCTTTACTGTATAAGACTGTGTTTTATAGGGAAATAGAAAATTTAGTCTTGTGGTACCCGAGCTGATGGAAAACTATGGACAAAATTGTCACCTGTCTGAATCTCGATCTGTGAATATATTCAAAATCTGACTGGACACTGTCCTTGGCAACCTGCTGCAGCTGATCCTGCTTGAGCAGGTGATCTCAAGAGGTCCCTTCCAACTTCAACAATACTGTGATCCTTAAATAAACTAATACATGCTACACCAGGAAAGGCTTTATTAGTTCAATTAAAATTATCAGTGCTAATTACACAGCTTCTGCTCGGTTCAGAGCAATGGCAAAGAGAGCTCACTACCTGCCTGCCAGATACCACACCGATGTACTCCATGTTTCTGCAGTCATCAGAACTATTGCATTTTTGCAGTATTTAAACAGTTTTAACAGGCCAAAGAGATAAGCTTTTAATTCCATTGTTTAAGAAGTCAGAGAAAGCAAACTTAAAAATTCTCAGACCCTAAAAATAGTCTTACATTTCAAAATGAAACTTCGCAATCTAACTTGACCTAGTAATGAAACTGAAAAGGGGGACCGAGAAGAGGATTGACATGTATCTCTCTGTTTATTCATCCTTTTGGAAGAACTAATCCATTACTAAAGTAATAAAATTTAACTTCTAAATGTTTCTCTTTTTCCTTCTCCACTTTTTTTCCTAGATGTTCTCTCTGTGGATATGTATGTAGCCATCCTCCATCCCTGAAGTCTCACATGTGGAAACATGCAAGTGACCAAAATTATAACTATGAACAAGTGAACAAGGCTATTAATGATGCAATTTCACAAAGCAGCAGGTATGTCTGATTTACTTTCAAGCCCTATCATCTAGAATTTTCAAAGGACCCAACTTTGATCCAAAATAAAGTTCCTGTCAAAAAGCAACAATTGTATGTTTTGATATTTGTTTCGGTTTTCATTATTATTTCAGGTTTCAAGGACAACTTCCTGACAAAACCTTATTAGAAGGCACAGATGAAAGTACAGTACCTATACTAGGAAGTTCAGACAACTTGGTGTCTTTTACAGAGTCTATTAACCAGACTACGAATGAAATTTCAGGTTCTGATGAAAATGAAAAACCTAACTTGGTGAATACCTCATGCAGTTTAGAAAAGAACTCCACTCTACACCATCTTGGCACAGAATACTGTGTTCTTCTCTTCTGCTGCTGCATTTGTGGTTTTGAGTCTACCAACAAAGAAAATCTGCTGGATCATATGAAAGAACATGAGGGTGAAATCATAAACATCATTCTAAATAAGGTCCACAGCACAACTCAGAGCACAAACTAGGTGAAGCAGTAAGTTAGAGAGGGTTTCCTACAGTGAATATTTTATTTCTTTGCTAATTTTTGCCTGAGAAACTTGCTAAAGAGAAGAATTGCAAGCAAAACTTGATTTCCTATCCTGAGTCCTTGTTTCAGTAGGAGTACAATATTTTAACCAGGGACCGATGAATCATTTAAGAGATAAATATAAGGAGTGGGGAATGGAATGATCCATTTTAATTTGTTATTTCTCTATATGGTGCCAAGAATGTAGGATTGTTGGGTTTTTTTCTTTTATTGTCAGGTACTAGTCAGTAATAATGCATTAGTACAGTACGTCAAAACCCAAAGGTATGAAAGCTTTGTATCAACTGAAAAGCTTTTTTCTTCCTCCCTCTTTGTTGTTTTCAAAGTATTTCAGCAAAGAACTTTTTTACCCTCTTTTTTTGAAACTGGCAACAGACCAGATAGATACAAATTTTACCATATGATCTCATAAACCCCCCTGCCTGGATTCTGGAAGGTAGGGAGAAGGGAGGTGGGTGAGGGCATGTCTGTGCTTGCGTGCACGCATAGGCGTTTCATTTTTCCCAATCTATTTTTAAGGCCTTAAAAACTCCAAGTCGTCCTTCAACAAAGACTGCTATCCTTTCTATAAATTTAGAGCAGCAGGAGCTGAGGAGCCTAGAAGCGTTTTGCTAATAACTATTTGTCTGATTGAATCCTAACTAAAAAACTGCTGTCTTTTGAATTGATGGTGTGTAAAAGATCCTTTATAATAATGACCTGCTGTTTCTTACTGGTTTTCTTGACACATTCAGCAGAACTATTTAAAAAAAAAAAAGCTTATCATATGTTACTTTTAATTTGTGGTGATTGCTTTGCAGTATGTATGAGCAATGTTTTTTAATGAGAACAAGATATTAACAATAATTGCCACAAAGAGATGTAGATTAAACCTATGTAGATTCCTAAAGATGTAGGTGAGCACAAAGTGGGATTTTGAGAAATGCCTACATGCTTTAGAGTTCTTTCTTTGAAAATCCCACTGGCTGTCTGAATTTCCCATTTGTCTGGCAGAGCTGTAACTGTAGAAATAATTCACTGAAAGATAGAGTAATTTTCCTGTAGAAAATCATATTTTAAAAAAAAGGCAAACTATTTTAAGGAAAAACTGTATCCAGTCACTTGTAGAATAAATTTTACCAGTGCATAGAATATGGATTCATAAAGGGAATTAGGGATTACTTTGTTTTCTAAGAAACACATAGAAATCTCTCCCTTTTAAAGCATTTAGCTTCTAAAATTACAGTGCTTTTTTTTTTCAGTTACAGCAGCAATTTGCAGTAGAAGACATTTGTCTCTGTATCAGTTTAGAATATTTTATACTGGCTAATTACCTGGCAACTTTGTTGAGGTTATTTATAAAGTTGGCTACTTAAATTGTTTGAAATATATGCTTCAATCAAGTGAAGTAGTAGCACTTCCAAAGAAGCCCTTTAGCAGCCAGATTTAAGCTTTCTAGTTTGGGTATGTATTTCTGCTTTTAATGAATGGCAGATGCACAGAAGCATGGCTAGTTCCTGACACGGGGATGCAGTTACCTGATTTTTAGTAGCTCATTACTTAAAAAATTACTTACTCTTAGAAAAACAGTATTTGATGGTTACTTTATTTATACATTTCTGCTAGCAGAAATAAGCTACAACTGTAAATCTAAGAAGGTGGCATATGTAGTGTGCAGTCTATTGCACTATCGCTGACTAGAAGTGGCAAACAGGAAAAGAAAACAAGTCTTGTTACAACTTTTCGGAAGCAGCACAAAATCTAAAGGCCAGGGTAAAGGCACTAAGATTCCCAAGATGATTTTTGTTTTCAAGTGATTTCCTCAATTTGACTTGTTCTTTTGGGTTAAATATGTATTATTTTGTTTATAAGTTAGATAGCAGAAAGTACACATTTTACTTTAAAAATTGGTCAGGATATAATGTCAAAGCATTTTTGTGTCAGATATTTGAGATATTTTAAATACATATGTGAAGTAAGTATACATTATTTTCAGTTAAAAGTTGTTTTTCGTATTCCTACAGATGGATTTTACATTTGAAAAACATGATTTATTTACATGATCTCAAATTCAGTTTGAGATAGTAAACTTTTAATGGTATATTCATACAGTCTTATTGACACCAATATTTTACGTTCAATATAGAATTCATGTGAAAATAGTACATTATCTGGAATATATCTCAACTTTCTCATTCAGAGATCCCATTTGTTGAAAAAATTAAAGGTACAACGAGATCCGTAGTAATGCTAAACTACCAGTCAGTATTCACAGAAATAATATTTTGCCACATTGTCATTTTTGTGTAAAGGGATAATTATTTTAAAGTTGCTCAGCTAGTGAAAGATAAAAAGGTGAAAAACTTGCATTCATAAGCTAAGAAGGAGATGGCAGTGAACCAAGACTTAAAAAGCAAGTAACCTTGAATCAAAATTAACAATTTTGGTGTATGTGCAAGCCACGCTTGCAGCATTAAGTACAATGCACCAGGACTCATTGTAATGGGATTACTAAGCAGGATGCATCTATTCACAGTTGTTCTTTGCCATCTTGTTGCTTTTTTCTTTTTGACCATGTGTTCCTATAAAATAGTAGAAAGCTAGTTGCCTCTAAAAACCATTATCAATCCTAACAAATGCCAACAAATAATACTTTCCCATATGCCCAGAGATTTATTTTTTTTAACTGTCTCCACGCTGCTTGCCATTAGTTACCCACTCACAATTCCCATGGACTTTATCAGAAGTTCTGCACGTGAAGTAATTATAGGCTTAGTTTTTCTGAAAGCAAATTATTCCTCAGGTTATCTGCTTTAGAAAGTGTACGGTTGGCTTGGTTGCATGTTCTGTAAGGGTTTTTAAGCACATTTCAAAGTCACCAACACTGCGGTCTTCCCCTTTCTTTAAGCTTTTAAAATACTTTCAGATCTTCTGTTACAGCACTATCAGATGATCAGCTATTCACTTGCTGTTTGTTTAAATTAGATTTTATTCTGTGATATGAACTGTAACTTGCAGCTTTGTTTTAAATGCCTATACTTCTACTAAAGAGAAAACGTCATTCATACTAGACTGTACTGATAAATAGGTGCATATTTCATCTTTCCGATTTATGCTTGGCCTGGAAAAATAGAGTGGGATTCAGTCAGAGTTATTGTATTTTCCTCTTTCAGAAGCACTTATTTAATCATTTTTAAAAATGTACAGTTGGTGCTCAAAGTAACATTTGTTAAGATATATTTAATAGAAATTTACATTTGCATTTGATATTCATGGACATGGGTACATGTATTTTTTTAAGAAAAGGTATTGTAACACTATGGCACTGCTTTTATAGCCAAAGTATACAAAATTTAGAAAACTGACATGTAAAGACTGCAGTTAATTCTGATACTGTATGACTTTCATTTTATAAAATTATCCAGCACATTAAGCTGCATGCCTTAAGCTCTCTCTAGGATTGTGTTCCTGATAGACGACTGTTTGGAACTATGAAGCAAAGTTTGTAGTACTACTTTAACTACCTTCTGAAATACTGTACAATGTTAGAATAATTTATTTTGCTTTACAGGAGTTTGTCACGTATTGACTTTAATATTGTATTTTGGTAATAAACTTTTTTTGTTAAACACTTTAGTCACTTTTATTTGACCTGTATGAAATACGGAAAATTCAAAACTGAACCAGTGTTCAGAGATAGGGGAATCTGGTTAAATCAAAAAGTATCTGATGTACTTTACTGCCATTTCTCACTCTTGTGTCAAGTTATTACAGTTTTAATACTGTTAATACAAGTTTTATAAAAGCAACTGTAGTAATGAAATATGAGACTATTAAGTCAAAATACTTGTAAGCCTGCATGCAGTTATGATGGGACAATGCTGAAGCGAGTGGCAATTTTTTCCCTAATTGAAATGGAGTGAAAGCCTTATGCAGCTTTTTTCAAGTAAGTGATTAACTCTTGCTTATCCATCACATAAGCTAAAACATATCTTGCAACCTAATTTTAAATATACAGCATATTTCTTGGGCTTGCTGGAGTTTTTCTTCCCATCTTTTTCAGAAAAAAACAACCAAACCCAGTCTAACTCAGTTGCTGGCCAAGGAGAGAAAAGAGAAAGTACCACCAGAGTACCCATTGCTGGTATTCTCATGGTTTCCGTTTTCATAAACAGGCTATCTTATTTCATTTTGTTGTTACTATGATGGCCCTGGGCCAAATACATTGAAGTAAAAAAAGCTGGAACTACAAATGGGTTTAGATGCAATGCTACAGAATGCTGCGTCCTGCAGCTTTTTCACATTTTCTGTAATGCAAAACCTGGGAAAAAAGTCTCTGTAGTAGGATGTGGCATCCAGGTATTACCCTATTCACTGGGCTAAAATACCTTGCTCACTTCAGCTTAATATAGCAGAAGAGCCTCGTGGGAAGTTACTTCCCCCCATAAATAACCTGGTTGTGCGTGATCCAACTGGTATCCCAAGACACCTTATCTGCTGTGAAGCACGTGTCTTATCAGACACCTTCCCTCCTCACTAGGGCTGGCCAACCCAGAGCGGGGCTGCTGCTGCCAGTGGAACAGGCACCGTGCTGGCTACTGAACATTGCAGCTTTTGCAGAAATGGGACTGCACACACAGCTTGTTGGGATAGAGCTGCACTGACCTAACGTTTGACCATTGTAATGCCCCTGGGAATTAGGAGAAAATGGGTTAGAGCCCTGCCACACATCAGTGGGATCTGAATCACTCTGTCCTGTATCTTTGGCAAGTATTTACGGTCGGAATTATTGCAGAAAAGTTAACGCACCATGCTACTGTTCTTTCTTTGCAGTCCCTTCTAGGCATATTTGGAAAAGAGCTGTCACACTGAGCCACTCAGAAAGTGAAACACCATTAATACTGACTTGACTTAATATTAGCTAGGTAAAAAACCTCAGAATTGGTAAAACTAAGATGCTTTTGCCCAAAAGCAAAGCTTCAGGCATCTGACAAACTTCGAAAGTTGAAAAAAGAGATAACCTAGAAATTTGACATGCTTGCAGCATATCACATGGCTGCTGAACAGCAACTAAAAAGATTGCAGGTTTAGACTCAAAATTTACTTAGGCAGAACTTGAGTCCTCCCGTGTTTCTAGTTCACAGTAGCTCTTCCTACAGTATTGAATGTGACAATCCAAGAGGAAACACAAATGTAAATAGTATAAAGAAATTGAATTTAAAGTTTCATTCAACCATTTCCTGTACATATGGTTTGGAGATATTTGACTAACATTTGTTGGGATTAGGGGTAACTTGGTACTAACATTAAGACTTGCTACCATACGATCTAGTTGGAACACAATGAGCAACAAGGATATTGATAAATAATATCCTTTTGCTGCTTTGGCAAGTATAAAGCCAGCGTTACAGTATTATAATAATAATACAGTAATAATGTAATAATACAGTATTACTGATTGCTTGCTACAGTTTGGTGTATTTTAATTTACATTTTATAATACGCTTTTCAGATATTAATATCAATCTGGAAGTTCTTTAGTTTTTCTGTATACTCACAACTCAAAATATTAAATCTCATTATCAATGGACATGTTGCCTAACTAATACATTGTTTCAGTGAGAGTATGTTGAATAATAACTCTCAGGTGTAGCTCACTCATGAGAAAGGATTTTTTCTTTTTACACTTACATTGCTCTAGTCCCTGGCAAAAAGAGGCAGTAAAGAATGCTGTAGTGTGATACTTTCCAGCTATTACTGTAGGTGGAAACACACTCTAGGTGTCGTCCCTAGAATATTAGGCAAACCAGCATCAGATTCATCTGAGTACTTCCAGACAGAGGATCAGTGCAGAGGGTTTTTCTCCCACTCCATTTTTTTCTAGTGCCGTACCCCAACACTTACTGCAACAGCAAATATGACTTGTTAAAATATTATATAGAATTGGGAAAAAATGCATTTTTTATTTTCCCTACTATCTAATCTTCTCCTATTTGAAACTTGAACAATAGGTGTTAATATTTCAAAATGATGGCTATAGCTGATTAGTTATTTTAAAATGACTTAAAGGTAACATTTACTCTTAGATACATTAACCACTGTGTAAGACTGTCTAATGCTCTTCTATTACACAAACTGTTTTTACTTCGAATAACACTATTTTACACTGTAGATTGCGTTAGTAGTTTGGGAATGTCAGCGGAATTTGTACTGCTGGTTATCTGCAATCATTTCCACAAAACGGAAAACTTCTTCAACTGACTGTAGTAACTTGTTTATCACATACAAATATATTACATATATGCACAGTGTCATAAAACACAGTAGAATTAAGAAGACTCTAACTCCCCCTCTTCTCAGTACTACTGCCTGTTGGCAACCACACTACACAGCCTGTCATTTAGTTCAAGTTAACATCTACTGAAGTTTTGGTTCTACAGAGAACAGGCTTTTAGTGGTCCGAAATTTATTAAACATGCATAATTACTGGATTTCTAAAGCTCTTAAATGATTATGTTTTCTAAACCATTTCTGCAACTTTCTGTTCTGTGTAGATTTTACTTTGCATTGGCCTTTTTACAGGTAGTGGATAAACAGAATTTCCATCGTAGGAAACATCTTCCACAGCATTCCCTTTCCCAGAAATTTAAGTACGTTATCTGACCTCCTTTACACAAAAATGTACACACACTCAAGATATTTTTTCCTTTATTTACACTGTAAAATCACTTGTATGATCTGTATACAATATGTACATTTTAACAAACACCTGATGTATAACGTGGCAGTGATGCTATAAGTGATAAAAATAAGGTAAATCTAATGCCCATTGTAAAGCCCATAATTCTTCAGTTTCCATATTATTAGTTTAAGCATTCCCCACAAATGTACCACCTGCCTTATTGCTCAAAAAAATAAGAGAAGTATGGCTAGTCTGTTGTAAATTGACTTGTAGTAGAAATTTTTAACTATTTGGACTTAACTATTACTTTAGAGGAAGTAACAGAAAATCATTGTTCTAAAAAATACTTATAAAACATACTAAACGTGCAAGACAGATACTGAAAAATTTCCTGATTTCTAATGTCAATGGCTTCAAAGCTCTGAATTAGCAGGATGATTACTAGTTCCACAGTTTGCTTGGCATCTCTGAGCGTGTTTTCTATGAATTTCATGCCTCTTTTTGCTCAAAATACCGACTTTGCCAATGAACCAAGGTTGTGGATTAAAAAAGAAAAAAAAAATTAAGTATTGCTGGACTGTAAAACGGTGACAAAAAATCAACTGAATATTGTCCTAAAGAAGCGAACTCTATCCCCGCCTGTTCCACAGAATTTGTATGGATTATTGGGAAATCTGCTTTCTGTGATAGGATCTGGGAGTCGGCATATTGGTAAAAGCTTTATGGGGAATTTTTTTTTCCTACGATAACTATCTTTAAAGACACTGCAAATAAAATTTACAGTATGGAATTATTGTAAGGGTAGGTTGTACCTGTTAAGTAGAAGAAGTCTGATGTTGCCGTTATCTTTCTGCTACAGATAAAGGTCCTTCCCCCCTTGCACGTTTATGCTGCAGTTGATCAAGAAATACAATGGAGCTTATAATGAACTGAATACAAAATACACCTCTACTGTTTAGGATTCTGATTTAAATTAAAAAAGCACTTCACCTATATCTGGAACTACATCTATTTGGAAAAAAACCCACTAAAAATAAATTCTACGTCACTATTTTAGAAATGAATCTTCCACGCCTGTTGAAGCCCAGCGGGACAGCACGACGCAAAGCCCCCGCTGCTCCCGTCAGGGGGGAGG
>NW_008795436.1:1567443-1582073 GCF_000699145.1 Aptenodytes forsteri
CGGCCTCTGCCCGGGCTCCCCATCGTGCCCCCCGGGGCCGGCCTGCAGCCGCGGAGCCTGCCCCCCGCCCCGCTGCCCCAGGCCTCGCCTCCCCTCACCTTAGGCAGCTGTGGGGACGGAGGTGGGACGTTCCCTTCCCGGCGCCCTGTCGAGGCTTTCCTCGGGCGTGCCGGGCAAAACCGTTCCCTTCGGCATAAAGGCATTGAGGAAAGCTGACTGAGACTGGCGGGGGGGGGAAAAAAAAAGGGTCCATATTGCCTGTATTAGTTAATTGTAAGGTTTTCTACAAACCAGCTGTTTAAAAACAACTTAGATAGATGCTCACATAGTTCCCTCCAGGTGTTTTCCCAGGCATGTGGGGAAGAGATGAAGCTAATCCACTGCAAAAACTTTAAAACAACAAAGTTGTGCGGTTGAGGTATATTTCTTAGAGCATTACCGTTACCAGTCAGTTACACCAGTGGTAACACAAGTATCACTGTTTGCGCTCTGGGAATGGTAGCAGATTTTTGCATTCAGGATGGGACATCATTGGTTTTCAAATGTAGAATGGCAGGTTGAAGCAGCTTTACATATGGACCATGCTCGCAGAGCAGAGAGTGCCTGGGAATTGACAGGGGAGTGACTAGCTGCTCTTCTTTTTGCCTTTTTTGTAATGTTTTCAAATTTTATGGTGCTTTAATAGTATGAAACATCAAGCATTTTCTTAATGTTTTTTTTCTAGTTTTTTATAACACGTTCTCTGGCATCATTTTTGCATGTTATGGCCCCCTTTTTCAGGATTTCCTGAAAGCCAAGATTTAAAAAACTGGCTTTCTATTTTAGGTGCCCAACTAAAATACCCTAAAAGAACTACTTTTTCCTTGAAGGGCTTACACTTTTTCAAAGAAGTGGAGCCTGGTGTGCATTTTGAGCCAAGGGCCAGAAGCGAGGGCAGTCAGAACAATGAATCATTCTGAAAACCTGTTCAAGAGTATGTAAAATTGTGAACTTAAGTCTTTACAAATTTAAGATAATGTTTTCTGTAATTTCATTTGCACTCTGAGTTGTACAAATTTAAAAAATCTTGCCTTTGTGTAAGATACACTTCAACTACAGCATAGTTCTGTAAGTCAAAGTCTCTGATGGCAGTAAAATATGGTTCTGTTTTCAGATATTTCATACAGTATTAAGTGAATGTTTGGGTAGGAAGATGTATTGCTTGTATGTGCCCATTTAGGAGTCAGACTGAAGAATAATGAATTAAAGTGACTGACATCATGACAACCGTAAGACAGAGAAGGGCTGGAAAAGGCACAGAAGCGGCTGAAGATCAGCCTTCAGAGGAGAAGAATGTGAAGCCTGATGGGAAAATTCTGTCTGGTGGGTAATGAAAAGGGTTGTAACATTATGGCTTTTTAGTAGTGTTTAGCTTTTGGTATCTATCCTAAGCACAGGTTAGAACCTAGGTACCTACCAAATACATTTTCATACTTGACTATCTATCACCAAAATAAATTGGATGGGACAGAAGGCGTGCAGATAACTGCGTGTCAATCTCTATTTTAAAATCCTAATTTAAATTGGTGAGAATAATTTTTTTCCATTTAGTATCAGTGACAAACTATCAGATTTCATATAGCCATCGTAGGTTCTTAAATGAATCCCAGTTCAAATCATTGGTAACATAAAAGGATTTGAAGACCTCTGATGAGTTGTACTTAAATATAAGCAGATTGCACATGAAATCTGAATTTAACTGGAAACCATTGCTTTTTAACTATAGGACAAACTAGCTAGGTAAATTTAAAAGTGAGACATTAAACAGATCCTCGAATTAAGACACTTAAGTAATGAAATACTGGCAACATTTTTGTTTGGAAATATAACTTTAGAGTTGCAAAGTTTGTTGGCTTTGGTTTTCTTTAATTAACTTATTTTAAGGGATGTTTTGATCTAAATTCCAAATGTTTCTATATATGCAATTTGGGTAGATGAAAGGCAAGTTACATTGTTGTTTCTACACAAGTACACTTAGGCTATATACAAAATGGGAAAGTGATCATAGTTCTCATCCAGCCCAGCCCTCAGTTCCGTTGAATTGCGTATTTGGTACCCATTATGTAGACGTCACACACGTCATACATGGTATGGAATAGCCATTTCAAAGATACAATTCCAGATCGCTAAGATCCATATTAAGCCTTATATAAACATTAAAAAAAAAACAAACAAACAACTAAAAAAACCAGGAACATAAGTGTACAATGAATTGATCGAGTTACCTAGAAACGCAACCTTTCTTTCCCATCATTCCATCTATAATCTTATTCTGATGTCAGCAGGAGGTCATCTGCAATTCAAAGCATGACACCATTATCAAAGGCTGCTTTGGCCGCTGTTCAGTCTCTTTGTGTGTATTTAGTGAGACTTCTGAACCTTCAGTGTTGTTTTTTACAAAAACCAAGCAAACCCCCAAAACACAGGCAGCTGTTTTAAGATGTGTGAAGTCTTACTTTGTGATCTAACAGTCATCCTGTATTGCCTTAATTAAAAAAGTTGCCCTGGAGGATATTTCAATTTAGATTTACAAATTAGATATGGTATTTATTGAGATTTGTATAGGATCACGGTGTTCTTAACCTATAACTACATTTTAGCAATTAAGGCACACCTTATTTCACTTTGCATGTAAATAAAATACTCTGAGTTTGCTATATGAGAAAATACTATAAAGACCTCTTAAAACCAAGTCTCCTCTTACCTACAGAATGTAAACTGTACTAGCACAGGCAATGTATAAATGAGTTTCCAAAATTCCTTTAAGTTGAATTATGTTTCACAATTACAGAGTGAAATATTTTTCTTCCAAGATCATACAGGTGGAAAGCTGTGGAACGTACTCTCAATAAGTGTTGGTGGAATTGTTGCTCTCTCTCTTGGACTTCTTACTTCTGTTTATGTTGCTACACTGCATGAAAATGACCTGTGGTTTTCCAATATTAAGGTAACAGTAATTTTCATAGTTTCATCAGTGCTTTCATAGAGCGTTAATATGAGTTGTGGTTTAACCCCAGTTGGCAACTAAGCACCACACAGCTGCTCGCTCGCTCCCCCCTGGTGGGATGGGGGAGAGAATCGGAAGGGTAAAATCCCAGCCAAAACCAGCACAGAGTGTTAGTTGAAATTCCACTTATTTATGTATTTGTCTTGTAACTTGCTCAAAAACAGAATATTTCATTTTTTTAGAATTTAATTTTTAAAAAGCTGTGCTTCCCTTTCCACCACTTTTTAAATACTTGATCATTTCTATAAATATGTTTCCCCAATTTTTCTCTAAAAACATTGCTACACAGCTCCTGCCCAAGTTGTAGCTGTGGTTCTTCCAACCATTGATCATTATCTAGAACAGGATTTCAACAATCTACTATATGTTGCTCTATAATCATTTTTCTTTTATCCAGAGCAATTCAAAACCAAACAAAAACCAGTTAAAATAAACAATATGCAAAATCCTGGCACACAGTTCTTTAATTGTATTTATACTGTGATATTGTAATACAGTTTAGGCACAGTCTCTTACTATTCAATACTAATTTTATATAATGTTATCCTAAACGTGCAAACTTCAAAACATATTTCACACATTCACCAATGTAAAACCAACCATTCCCAAGATCCAGGACTGACTAGTTTTTTCCTAGAATCATTGCATGGCAAAATAATGCAGCTGTACACATATCTAAATTTAACCAGAGAAAAGAAACAGGTGAGTAATTTTCCTTTTAGATGCCTAAAATTCACTCTGTTAGGTCAATGTATTACGTTATTCAAAGAGGACGTATATTTAATTGGCATACTTGCATTGCAATATGTCTTTCCTATACGACACACCTTTTCTGTCCCAGAAACATTTATGTTCCCGTAATAAAAATAGTTGCCACTTACTGAAACAATTGCTGTTTTATTATACATATAATGCTGTTTTGTACCCACTCTCATCTTTCTTTGAATATATAGATAGATTGTACATATGTTGAAGGTACACCTTAGGTTTGCCTTTTCCTTCCAAAAGCAAGTATTGATTAATTTCACAGGTATTGTGTATTTTGAAGTACAAACAGGCATGGTCTTGTGGCAATGTATGAACATAACGGATACAGCATTTTTATTCTGTTGAACTGATACAGAGGCACACAAAGTTCACTGAGAGAAGCAAGTCTGTAGTTGCAATTAAGTTGCCCCCCAATGGATGAAATGCTCATTTTATTTGATAATTATTGTTTTCATTTTAAGTATACTAGAATGCCATTAGCTATTAAAACTGAAATAAAACCCTCTAGATATTTTTAGTCTGGATTCTGTTGTCTCTGTAGCTCTCATTTCATCCTATGAAGTTGATATGACAACTAGAACATTGGAACCTGAGCAATTGCAGCCAATTTGATGGAAAGATTCTAAAAAGCATTAAGTTCATCTACCAGTAGGTTAAAGGAGAAAGAGATGCAGATATTCAGTGATCTCACATTATACCTTTTTCAGTAAGATGTGAACTCCACCAGAGAATGCATGTGGCTACAGTGCTAATTTTAAACTGATAACAGGAAAAGCTTTAATGAGATTTCACGTATTATTAGAGATAAAATAACCAGTTGTAACACAGAGCCAAAAGTGATCAGGCTTCATACATACTCCTGCTTTTTGGAGCTGTGTGTTCAGTGAGCGTATACTGTTTGTGTTTTTTGTGTACACACTCTCAACTTACATTGTTTCTAAGGATAACTTCCCAAATAGAAGGCTATAGCTCTAACTTGATTGATCAGACAAATGCAATTTATTTTGTAAACACTTACATCCCAAGTGAGATTCAAAGGTACTTTTAAAGATTTGTTCTCAAATTATTTATTACAGCTTGAGACCAAACAGGTAGTATCCCATGCAGTTTATTTGCAAATACAAAGAAGGTTGGGGATGAGTCAAGTGTGATCAAATTTTCTGCAATTGTCTGCCAAGTCAGACTGACTCTGCTTTCAGCTTTCCAGGGTTTTACTGTTAACCTAAATATAGTCTAGACTTGTTTTCTTGCCAGTATCCGTATCAGAGCATTTTGTGGGCATAAGGGAGAATAGCAAGATAAGAAATCTAAACTGTGTATTTTGATACACTTTCTCTTAACTAAGCTGAGAAAGAATACATGGATGAGATAAAGTTTGAACAAAATACTGTTTGTATTGATACTACGTATGAAGAGCCTGTGAAATTTCCTGTAAAGCTGAGACAGGAAGGCTCATCCTAACATCTGTAAAACAGTGTATAGACATCTCTGTGCCTATATGTATGCGTGGACATTGTAGTATCTCTAGATGTATGTACATGTTTTCCAACATTTCTGAATTGGCTAATCTTACAATTACAGTACATACCGTATACTAATAAAAGACAAGAATAAAATATGCTATGGAAAAATCTGAGATCCTAAAAAATTATGTTGAAAATAAATGGAAAATTTGCTTTTTTCTCTAACATTTTATAGTTTGGCCAAAGCATATATTTTTGCATATGTTAACTGAATTTTCTAAACATTTTGAAAGAGTAAGTTTTATTTTAATGCGTACCCCAGCCCGAATTCTCAGAAGGGAGGACTGTAGTCTAATCCTTGGCACGCAATTATTGCATGCCTTGCTTAATGAAGCACAGAGGTTATTTTGTTCTATTTTATTTGTATTAAAGATTACATATAGAATAAACGGACGCAATACAAATACACATCCAGTGTTTCATTAACCCCCATGCCTATGAAACATAGTAGCGCATCACCACTGCTCTGAAACATAGAAAAGAAAAGAAATTCTAAATCAGTTATATTTCCATACATTTTAAATTAGTAACTTCAGTCACTCTGGCTGTAAACTGCAAATGTGGGGATTTTATGTTACTGAACTCGGATATAAAAATTGTATAACAACATACTAGCTCCCTGAACTTTATTCCTTTCTTCCAATAAGCTACAATTAGTCAGATGGTAAGAATTCATACACAAAAGCGTACGTATGGCTACTAAATTAATATAGCAAGACGTAATGGGAGACTTGTTTTGTCATTTTTTCTTTTATGTGAAGGTACTCCTCTCTTTGTACATCAGTAGAAGGAGGTCTGCAGTGTTTATCTGACACTTTTGCACTAAACTAGACAGAGGTTTTTACATAAACCATTTAGGTACAAAAGGTGGAACTCTTGTCCTGAAGACCCCATTGATATATAAACATCATGATTGCATAGTTACAAAATTGTGCAGTTTGCCAATTGTATTCAACCCTAAAAATTGCAAGTAAAAAGAGTTCATTATGCAAAGTCATGATTCTTAACTTCTAAATAATTGAAGTCACAACTTGCACATACACTTGTAGTGATTGCCTTTCTGTAATTTCAGTTGCAATTCATAGAAAGCCAGTTCAGTTTTGGGTGTCTTCCAGCAATGGTTCACCCAGCTAGAAAAACTGTTCTGTGGTTGTTACACCGTTCTGTTCCATTTTGAATATGGCTTTCAACAGTGCATTGATTTCAGCTGCTGCAGTGTGTGTGAATCTTGTTCTTATTTGCTAATAAATATGCCTGCTATTACAAATTTGCCATGGTTATTGGAGAAAGATGTAAAATTGTTTTCTTATCAGAAAAACTGAAAATGCAGATCTTGAAGAGTGGTTTATGCTGTGAAAGAGGTACATGATTGGTATTCTTTTTTTTTTTTTTTTTTGTTCCAAGACTTCCTGAAAGAACGATGAAAAAAATGAGAATGCAGAATACCATGTCACATAGTCAGAAGCTGTGTTTGTGTACACTTCCAGCAGGGATCACAGAAGGTTATAATCACTTCCTTGACTAAACAATTTTGAAGAAAAAAGTTTGAATCTCTTCTCATATACATTAAAGCAACAGAGATTTCTATTTATGATGGTGAAAGCCAAAACAGATTTCTTATCCAAAAATCCTTTCTCAGTTTTCTGAAAACTTTCTGGCATGACACATCTAAAATGGCTAGTCTATTTTCAGTGATTTTTCAATAGCAGTTTAGTGACTGCTCCTCAAGTACAGTATCTTCTGGGAACAGGATCTACTATGAAAATAACAAAATGGGGAGGCAGGGGGAGAATTGCATCACCTCTCCTGTCAGCTGTTGTATTGCTTGTTCAAATGCAAACTCTGAAGAAACTTTGAACAGGAATGAGCCAAGGCCACATAGCAAATTAATACTGTAACACAAACAGGGAAACTTCAGAGCTTTCATTTGTTCTTCATCCCTTCTGAGTAAGCATTTAGACTACTATTACTGAATTTTCCTTTAATAAAATTGCTGCTTGCAAGAAGTCAGGAATAAAAATACCAAATTTTAAATCTTTAAGACATGCAGGATAAGAATTCTGGGATTCCTTCTCTGAAGTGCTTATATTTTCCCTTTTTACATTTTGAATATAAAAGAAAGATGAAAAAAAGTGGGGAAACAGGAAGCCGCCTAATTAGAACTCTACTAAATGATGCGTAAGCCATAAAGAGATGGAGGGCAGTCCAGTACTTTAGTGGTACTTTTCCAAAGAGGTACCTGTTGAGTTGTCATGGGTACTTTTACTCTGGATCAAAAGTCTGATCTGAGTAGGAACGGTGCCATTCTAACAGATGGGCATGAGGTTAGCCAGCCAAGAGACCATGTACAAGGATTAAATACGTTTGCCGAAGGCATGATTCTCAACCAGGAACACTGATAGCAGCTGTCTGTATTGAGTTTCCACTTTATGGTTGAGACAACGTTCAAATCTTTCTGATCTCAAATTGAACAACTAAAAAATATTTTCAGTTACACAAATTGTGTTTTAGCTTTGTCAAAAAGAAAAGTAATTGAAGCTTTGCTTATGCTCTTTATTTATAGAAAAACTCAACTTGGACTTTGCCTGCTTGCTCAGTATTCTGAATGACTTGGTTAAGGAGTTTGAGGAAACCTAAGCTCTAGAATTTTGCACTGCCCTTGAGAGGAAGTCCTTTGTATTTTGTTTTGAATGCTTAATATTATTAGGATACAATTGCATAAATTGAAATCATATGAAACTCTATATGTATCCTGGAGGATAGTGTTCTTTTTTTTTCCTTGGAACAGCAATAACTTCTTTGTTAAAGACTCACAAATTGAATATACAGAAAGATAAACGTGCTCTTACAATGCTTACCCATAAGTCTGTATGTTTTTATTGACATGGAATACTAGGAAAAGTATAAATTGCTGTAGAATTGGAAAAGTATTGTGAGTGAATAAAACAGATGTTATCTTAGCATGAAACAGATGTAAAACTCACTAGTGTTTGTCTCATAAAGTATAGCATTTGGTTGAATACAGCTGGTGCCAGGATTACAAATTAATCATGTTTGAATGCATTTTTGCTAATTAGATCCCCCTCTGAGACTACTCTTTCCCCCTTAATAAATTCCAAATGTTAACGTTCCTTTTTTTCTTTTTTTTTTTTTTATGAGCACTTAGAATCAGCCACTTTTTGGGATTAGAAAACTTTTCAGTAGTGATGAATTTGAAACCAGAGCTCATTCAAAATCCAGCGTTCTCATTTTGCTAAGTGTGTGGCTTTTAGTATTTAGTGCCAATGTCAGTTTTGTCTGCTGGTATTATAATGATTTGTATGTCGTAGAGCAGCTGGAGAGTTTAATTGTGAACTTACATTGAATCAGATGCATTTTTATCTGTTGAGAAAACTTTTCAGTAGTGATGAATTTGAAACCAGAGCTCATTCAAAATCCAGCGTTCTCATTTTGCTAAGTGTGTGGCTTTTAGTATTTAGTGCCAATGTCAGTTTTGTCTGCTGGTATTATAATGATTTGTATGTCGTAGAGCAGCTGGAGAGTTTAATTGTGAACTTACATTGAATCAGATGCATTTTTATCTGTTGATTTTTCTCAGACCAGAACTAATATTGGTTTAGTTTGTCAACAGTTGACTTCAATAAAACGCATGTTTAGAGATAAGATTCTATACTGGGCAGTAGAGGAGGAAGGAATATGATTTTTTGTCTAGCTTTATGTTAGCTCTGAAATAGTATTGATTCTGTTCCAGCAAAAGAGATGGGACTGTATAAGAAACATGAAAGTCTTGGGATTCTATGCACGGTTGCATTAACCAGAATGGCATTCATAAAAATCTCAGAAAACGGTAACGTTCTGTTATTTCAGTAATGTTCTTTTGTAAAGAAAGCTGAATTAATAAGATTGTTTTTAGAAATCTCACTTAAATTTCATAATGACTTGCATACACCACATACAGGAATCTCATTTTCAAATCTGGATATAAACCTTTTCTAACTTACTGCTTATGAGAGATACTTGCTGGGATGTTTTTATATGAACTACTAAAAAGATCACTAATAATAAAACAATTTTGTATAAGATGACTATTACTTCTCTTCAGATTGGTTGTTCATGCAGTCTTTCTTTGTTTAAATGTGGTTGTCCAAGGCTCTGAATTAGTAAAATTTCATTAGGCCTTCACAACTAATGAGTTAACAAAAGGAGGTGAATTCCAAAGCAAAGTTCCGGTACTGAGAGCAGTTTTCTCTAGGAGAGCTTTCATATCTCACTAGACTCCACCTGCTGCAATATCAGCCAAGAAAGAGGCATAGTTTGAAGTGTACCTAGTTAAAATAATTTGAACATTTTAAAATTAAAAATAATAACTTTACCTACACCTAAAAACAAGTAAAGAATCGCTTTTCCTTTAGCCTGTAATTTAAGTATGAGAGTGATGAACAGCTGGTTTCCTGCAAGAAACAGCATTTAACAAGTGAGCAGCAGCATACCCTGCCAGCCGAAATATCGGACTGGTATTATGGTGCAGTCCCAAGTATAGCACACGGAATTAATTGAGCCTTAAGGTGGCAAAGCCATGGAACACGATGGGATATCTACATCTGGAAGAAGAGGTTAAATGCATGGAGCAAGCATATGCAGTTTTAAAGTCCAGCTGTTGGTCACTGCACCTATCTAAACATTGAATATTACAAAAACATAGTAAAAGATCCAAAATGTTTCTGAACAGCATATCAGAATCACAAAAGGCATGTACATTTCCCCAGCTAACAGAGGCGTTGACGCCTCAGCCATTTGCCTCTCACCCTAATTTGTCCATGTATTTTACCTTTATTTGAACTAAGTTGCATAGAATGCACGAACCCAAAGACTCAAGCCACTGTATAGGTCAATTTCCCTGGTGCAGCAAGAATTTGAGTTGAAGGCAGCTTCATACGATTGTGAAAAGCAAATAGAAAGTGAATTTACTATTGAACTTTCACTTGCAGGAAGTCGAAAGAGAAATTTCATTCAGAACAGAATGTGGACTTTATTATTCCTACTACAAACAGATGATTCAGGCTGCTTCCATCCAGCAAGGTATTGTAAACTGTAAAGTAAGTTTTGCTTCACGTTGCCAGCTGACTATTTTTAATATTTTTTCAAATATAGTTGAGAACAAGGAATACTGTAACTGTGAAAGATAGCGTAACAACTGTACTGGAGACAGATTTATTCTGTTCATATGCCAGGGAGCCACTAAGTTGTGGACATAATAAATTTCACAATGATACATCGGTTTCTGTGCCACACCTTCACATTCTGATGAAGGCAATCACTTTGAGGGACAACTTTCGTATCTGTTAAGGTTTCAGCCTTGCTGGTTTATTTAGTGTATTACTTTCATTTTTATTCTTCTCTTGTTTAATTTGAATTATGAGCTATTTGTGGGAAGGGGCAGTGTTTTTTGCTGTATGTCTGGACAGTAAGTGACACAATGAGCAGCTTCCAAGGAAATCATACACGATGATGGGGTTTTCTGTGACAGTCTCATGTTTTCTAGATACTTAACTGTTGCTCCCTAACAATTTTGCTTATACTACACATTTGTCAATATTAACATCACCTGTGTTCAAAGTAGTAACAAGAATGGTTCTCAAGATCCAGTATGTACCACAGATTCTATGCTAGGAATGTAAGTGTAAAAATAAATGTTTTATACATTACTAAATATATAGTACTTGAATTAGCACTCTGAGTCACATTTGAAGCAGGGAAACTGAAGACCTCAGAAGGTCATGTTGATTCAGAGGTAATGTGATCTGAATCCTTGATTCAAAGTTTGCAGTTTTTGATGAGAGATCCTAAAATACCTTTGAAAAAGTTATTCACTGTTCAAATGAAGATGGAGGGGGAAAATGACAATCTCCTATTTCAATTTCTCTTTATCGTTAAGGTTTACATGGTTTAGTATATGACAATAAAACTGAATCTGTGAGGACAATTAACATACTTGAAAGAATGAATGTTTACCAGGAGGTGTTACTCAGCATTCTGTATAGGATTCTTCCAATTCAGGTAGGCATTTATTTATGGCTTTAGATTGTAAGTGCATTATGAAGATTGCCCAGTGAATCATAGCTCCCCTTTTCAGTTATTTTCTAATTAGAAATATTCCTGATACCTTTTTAATTTGTAAAAGCAAAACCTAATTCATATTAAGTATAGTCCCCCCCAAGAGTGTTTTATGTCAACATCAGTATTCTTGTGTTTTACAGCAATACCTAGAGCCCGTTTATTTTTATATCTACACTTTGTTTGGACTTCAGGCAGTTTATGTCATTGCTCTGTATGTAACAAGCTGGCTTCTTAGTGGAACATGGCTTTCAGGGTTGTTGGCAGCTTGCTGGTATATTACAAACAGGTAAGTGAGATTAAACATTTGATCTTTCTAAAATTGTACCTCATTTTGAAGGTAAGGCATGAAACCTTCAAATGCATGATTAATTGGACAAAAAATGGAACTATAAGGCCTCTCTCCAGATTAGCCAGAAAATGGAAAAAAATGTTTAAATAATACAAAATAATCAGAAAATAATCAGAAATGAGCTGACATTGCCGACTAGGATTATAAAGTTTCAAGAAGTTTGAGTAGAAAATTTTGGCTTAAATTGGTCTCTGAAAGTGGACTACATCTTTCAGATGTGTCTGGATCTCCAGATGATGTACCCTGTCTTCTCCAGCCTAGGATCCCTTAGGTGTTAGACACCTGCATATATGTCCTTCAGGTCTCTCCTCACTGCCCCACACCCAACTTCCAGGGATTCCTTCAACAACCTAAGATCATCAGAAGTTCAGCTTCTCGGTTCCCTTATTCCTGTAGACATCTGCACTAAGACTCGCAAGAATAAAGATGGTAATTGAGCTGTTCTAGTGCTTTATCACTTGAAGAATTCTCAACTTGGAGAGAAAAACTAAAGAACTGGCTTTATGCCAGCAGTAAGCTGCTGGCATGAAGCTAAGACTGGTGACATAGGCTGTTAACTGTAAATTAATCAAGAAAATAAAAGTACAGTGTCAGTTCTATCAAAACTGTTTGATATGTTAATCAGCAGCTGTAAAGAAGTTTATCTGCAAGCATGTCCATTACAGAATAATTATAGGTATATAGTGGTAAAACGTTTCTTTCTCCAAAGATGAAAGTAATTAAAAAATACATGCAGTGTGCAGTAGTTCACTTGTTTATTTCATGAGGTCATCTTTTCCATTTACAGAATATTTGGAGCAGATTTGTTCTGTCCATCTTTCTAATAATTCATGAACAATGGAAGCTTGTTATCCTTTATGCAAATAGAACAAGTACATCGAATTGATTTGGATAAAGACTTTCTGTCCAGATGAAGTAAATCTGAGGCTACTGAGTAACTCCATTTTAGACATTTTTTTCATCCAGCTAAGAATGTCTCAGATGTGTTGCTTACTTTCCTTTTTAGCAAATGTTTTCTCTACACAAGAAAAAAGGGAATTATTTTTTGTTTTTAATTCAGGTTTTGTAAATGACTGCCCTTTGAGGAGCTTTTACTAACTTCCATCACATACTTTTTATGTTAGAACATTCAAAAAATGACCAGAAGTTCCTACCAGTTTAGCAGTATTCAAATCCCATGCACTGGGATCACAGTGAAGAAATTGATACCTATTTATTCTTATATGTGCTTTTTGCAAACCAAAAAATGAAGTAAAATTACCTGTGGCATGAAAACTCCACATGCTGGATTTTGGGAGTTTTTGGTTTGGGGTTTGTTTGTTCATTTTTAAATTACATATTTTAAATGACTTGCAGAACCTTCATAATGATGTTTTTTCAGAGCTGGGCATGTTGAAGGAACTAGAGTGTAGAGCCTCCATTTTTATAAGTAGTTTAAATACCACAAAGATGCCTGTCTTTGCAACTTCTCTGTCACCAAGTTGGTGTTTTATTTGTTTTACATTTATGAAACTCTGTTTTGTACAGAACAGATACTACAAGAGTAGAATTTACCATTCCTTTAAGAGAGAACTGGGCATTACCGTTCTTTGCTGTTCAGATAGCAGCCATCACATACCTACTCAGAACTCATTTACAGCCTGTTCAAGAAGTGAGTATTTCTAACAAGTATGACACAGTAAAATTAGTATCAGAAAACTGTCTATAAAACTTAGGACAAAATACTTAATAAGCGTTTACAGCAGTGGATATACACACACACACAAAAATCACAATGTTGAAAACATTAATCAGATGAGCCTTCTGTTAATTTAGATGTGGTTGAAATACAAAGGAATACATATACTCAGCACTGAAAAAAAATAAAGGTAAGCTCTAAAGAGTACAAGACAACAGTACTGTGTATTTAAGAAAACATGAGAGTAACACAAAGTGGGCAGGAGAGGAGCTTGTAAAGCACAAGGATTAAAGATTTTCTTTTGATTTCATTTGTTGTACAAATTTAAGAGGTTGTCCTGATCTGCAAGAATAAAAGCAAATTGGTGATACAGTTTTTTTGACAAACAGTTCTTAAGTTATTACTCCTCAATTTGATCAAATAACTGCTATTTATAGCATAGTAAAACACATATTGCATGTTAATCTATGGGCTGAAACTATTTGAGATCTCACCATTTTCTTGCAAGTGGTATTAAAATGGTAAAATACAGGCATAAATACAAGAACCTGTAACTCTAAAAAGTGTTCATTATCCTCCAAGCAGTTACTGCAGTTAGAAAACTCATATTAATGTTTTAAAAATGGATTTAAAATAAAACCAAATTAAGGTGGGTTTTGGTTGGTTTTGTTGGGGTATTTTTGGGGATTTTGGTTGTTTGTTTTGTTTTTTAATGAAGGAAACTATAAAGTTAAATAAAACTTCGTTCCCTCCTTCCAGAGATTGACAGTTACGGCTGTATTCATAGCAACATTTCTCTTTAGCCTGACTTGGCAATTTAATCAGTTTATGATGCTGATACAAGCATTGGCACTGTTCATACTGGACTGCTTTGACATGCTTCCCACAGCAAAGGTAAGATTATGTTTGGAAATAACCAAATGTTTTTCTTTTCTATCATAAAGCTAACAGTTTTGGAGGTATTTTACTAACCAGTGGCCTGGATGCTCAAAGTAATACAGATTATGCGCTGTACTGCTTTGTGCTTTTAAGTAATCACAGTGTATATACTGCAAGTGTAAAAATGAATACTCAGAACAACACCATTTGCTTGCACGCAAGCAAAGCAAAACAAAGCATCCATTCACTCCTTCCCATCGGCAGGCAGGT
>NW_008795436.1:1582107-1608744 GCF_000699145.1 Aptenodytes forsteri
CTTTATATGCTGAGCATGACGCCATATGGTGTGGGATATCCCTTGGTTCAGTTGGGGTCAGCTGTCCCGGCTGTGTCCCCTCCCAGCATCTTGTGCACCCCCAGCCTGCTCGGTGGTGGGGTGGGGTGAGAGGCAGAAAAGGCCTCGACTCTGTGTAAGCCCTGCTCAGCAGTAACTGAAACATCCCTGTATTATCAACGCGCTGTTTCCACCAAATCCAAAACACAGCCCCATACTAGCTACTATGAAGAAAATTAACTCTATCCCAGCCAAAACCAGCACAACTGAAAATTACTATGGTGGCTGCATATCAAAATGTGGTTTATTTAACAGTTTCTAAGCTCTTCATTATATCTGCAAATGTAAGCTGAAGTTAGCAGTTAATGTGACTAATTAGCTACCTTAAAAGTTGGCAAATTACCAGCTTCATCCTGAATTATACTAAAATGGACTTGCTGCGTCACTCTTACTCTATCTTAATTTTCCAAAAAGTGCTACTTAAAACTGTTGGGGTTTGTTGGGCCATTTGATACTGACTTACACCGCTGCTGTAACACAAGACTGAACTCAGGATCTTTGTGTCAGGTAAAATTTATGTTTTGGTACCACAGTGTCAGAAAATCAGCTGGTTTTTAGTGTTTGCATTCAGCTGAACATTCGTAATAGTTTAGCATAGCTCAAAAAGGACTATACTAAACTATTATAAAAAAGTTAGAGAAATCAGCTGATGTCTGATTGCTGAACTGCACTGAGCCATAACTCTTTAGTCATAAAGACATTAGAGAGGCTACAGAAACACTTCTTTGACTAAAGAAAATACAAAACATCTCCAAATATTAAGTAATTAATATTTTCCTCACTCTGCAATTAACTTATCTGCTTTATTACAGCATGAGGCTTCCCTAGGTATAAGATAGGTATAAAATATTAACCGAACTAGTTCAGGACATAAATATAGAAAGGATATAGTAATGGCTTTTGGTGTAATGATTTAGTGCAAGATGATACATTTTTTTGTAAAAATAATTGATGTTGAAATAACTTAGAAAACATATTCAAAGCAAAGCAGCTATGACTAAAGTTTTGTAGGCGTAAAAATCTCATTATTGTTACAGGTTACGTGGCTCTATATCATTCAGATTTCTGCATTACTGCTAGTCTGTGTCCTACAGTTCTTTAATTCTATGATTCTTGGATCATTACTTATAAGTTTTAATGCTTCTGTCTTGATAGCAAGAACAATCCAGGTAGGTACCGAAATATTTTTGTAGTACTGAATAAACAGTGTGATATATATAGGTAAATGAGTAATTTATATGCATTATAATCTTAAATTACTAATACTAATTAGAAGAATTACTATAGCGTAAAGCAACAAAAACATTGCATGATCAAATAATGAATTCAATTACACTAACTACAGCATAACCAAGCACATCAGACACCATAATTCTGTGATTGCTATTAACATTTATGATTGTGCAAGCTGCAGTTTGGATCCTGCAAAAAAATTGCATAAACGGACTTTACACCTGTTTCAGCAGGACTTGTCTTGGATTTATGGATCTGCCTCCAACAAAATATTCTGTGAGAACTAGGCACATGTCAAATTCAGCTTACTGAAATCTATTGTTTCTTTCAAAGATTAGGATTTTTTTCCCGTATTTACAGTTCTCTTTTTTCTGATACTGGCATTGACAACAGTGTCTAACCAGAATATATGAACTTACAGGGCCGTTCCTGCTGTCTCTCATTCGTGACCTTTTAAAATCAGGACTGTGTTCTTTATAGTTAGACAATATCTGCACCTATGGATCTGCCTCCAACAAAATATTCTGTGAGAACTAGGCACATGTCAAATTCAGCTTACTGAAATCTATTGTTTCTTTCAAAGATTAGGATTTTTTTCCCGTATTTACAGTTCTCTTTTTTCTGATACTGGCATTGACAACAGTGTCTAACCAGAATATATGAACTTACAGGGCCGTTCCTGCTGTCTCTCATTCGTGACCTTTTAAAATCAGGGGACTGTGTGTTATAGTTAGACAATATCTGCACCTATTCCGAGTTGCCTGTGAGCAGTCAAAGAACCATTCTCAGGTCTGGAGCTTTGAACTGGAAAGTTGTTCAAAATCCTATCAACTGACAGTTAGAGCCAGAAGCCACCTTTGCCATATTTAGGTGGGAGGTCTAATGAATAGATATTTCAAAAGGCACACAATAGTGTTGAAATTAGGGGAATCTTGGAACACAACCACAGTTGCTCTGGGTGCCAGCAGTTGCATAAATATAATGGGGCCACCTCTGAAGGAAGGCTGTTTGGCTAGTTACAAAACTCTGCCAGATCAATACACTGGGGAGTTTTTATGATATTGTCCCTTCAGTTTTGTGGAAGAAATATATCTTTATTCTGGATACTTGGTTATGTATACATTTTTGCTTACATGAACCTAATACAAATTTGATCCTGATCAAGCCTAGCAGATATGCTATTTCAAATAGTCTGTGTTGCTTTTGTTCCAAATACATACAAATGTACTGAAATACTAATATTACCTTCTTTCTAGAAAAACCTAAAAAAGGGTGGCTTGCTTAATAGGCTTGGGAAACTTATCCTCCATGTACTATTAGTCTTGTGCTTGACTCTCCTTATAAATAAATTCATCAAGGTAAGCAAATAATTTTTAATACAGCAACTTGCAAAACGTATTACGTTAAAAGCTATTTGTTAACCATCTACAGTAATATCATTAAATAAAAATTGCAATGAGATTTCCACTCATTTCAGAGACTGCATTTTAGAAATGAAAGATCGTTTTGCTAATCTTTGATATATAGATTTTAAAACACATTCTTAAAGCTTCATAAATTAACACCAAATAATTGAATACATATTTGTAACTTTAACCTCACCTGTAATTTTATAACAAGTGTAGATTTATACTGCATTTGATACTGCTGAGCATTTGCAATGCAGTTAAAAATGGATACTTGTTACAAAAATGCTGTAGACCATACCATACTTTTAGTTGCTTCTTGTGCACAGAGATGTCTGCAGACATTAGTGACAGTAACACTTTTTCTGCTTTTGAGTTTTAGTCTTTTCAAGAGATCCATATCAACAGATTAGAATTTAGTACACGTGGAAATTAAAAGTATCACATTAAGATATGATAAGTCATTGAAATAAAAAATACAGCTAAAACCAACTTGTTCTGGATAATCTTTATCTGTAAATAAGAAACTAGCCCTAATAGATACTCTAAAAAGTAAGTAACTTGCCCTTTGGACCACAGGACCATAATTACAAACTGAATGTTTATTTGATTGCAAAGCACCCTGTCTCAGTAAGCCTGTGTTGCTTCACAGTTTCGTTTAAATGATGAAAAAACTGTTCACTGTGTGAAGCTTAATTTTTTGATACTTAAAATATAATTTCCTTTCTTTTTCCCCCCTTTGTAGAAAAGCCTTAATCTTGAGTCAGATGAACATATATTCAAATTCCTGAAAGCAAAATTTGGATTTGGGGCAACAAGGTATGATTTAGCTGCAATTTTGCTTTTTAGTATGACTTCATTAAGTCAAGCCACAAGGTTGTTCTCATTTAAAATCTTGATGATAAATCTTGGATTTTTACCTCATGTTTATGTCATATATTTTCCTTCATAATAATCTGTACAACTGTGGCTTTATAATTTCTTGGAAAAAAGGAAACTTTGGTCCTTTTTGACATCACATTATGAAATACATGATGACAAGGATTATTCTTTTTTCTTTAGAGATTTTGATGCTAACCTGTATCTTTGTGAAGAAGCTTTTGGTTTACTACCATTAAATACTTTTTCAAGACTCTCGGATACATTACTTTTTTACATCTACGTATTTGTTCTCTTCCTTATGACAGTAGCAGCTGTAATCGTTGCCTTTCAGAACCTCAGGTAAAATGTGTTTTTAAAATAATTCACATTTTTATCAATTTTCTCTTCAACAGGCTAAAGAACTGACAGTTGAATACAGCAGCGTACAGTATTACTTTCCACAGGTACTAAGGAGACAGTAGGACATATAATAGAGAGATCAGGCAAAATAAGTAACTTCCTATTAAAGCTAAAAATGCAAAGGATGTAACGAGACTAAACAAAGAAACATTCTTCCCTAGGTTCCTTCAAGCTCTTTTGTTTGCTGTTAAAATTTTGCAATATGCATAGGGTTGGTTGGATTTTTTGGGGGGGAGGGGAAGCAGGGGAAGAGCGTCTTTATAGAAAACAATGTTAGTTTCTTTAGTTCATCCCATTTTCCCTGTGCAAAGCACTCCCAATCAAAGATTTCCCCGGTGGTATCCTCAAACTGCCCAGAAATGAGCAAGGATAGACTGTGCTGAACTTCCTGTGATCTGTGTGAAGAAGCAGGCATGGTGGACTGCAACTGTGCATCACTGCTGCCAGTTCCTGTAGCTAGTCTGTAGGATTTGGAGGTATTTACAGAATACTAGAAGAAAATTAGTACTGAACTGCTATTTTTAAAAAAAGTAAATGGTTCATTATAGACCTCAGTTTTACATTTACAACCTGGGCAAAAGTTAGAAGGGATGATATAAAACTTGATTAAGCAAAAATTCAAGGAGTATCATATAACTAATGCCACTCATCATAGATTTTATGGAAAACAGGATAAAAGGGGGAGAAAGAGAGGGGGAAGGAGAGGGAGAGGATCTAAGACATTCTGAAACCGTGTTATGATAATTATGAAGTCATAGTCATCTGTAAGGCATTTTAGTACTATTCAACCAGCCTCTTAAAAAACTTACTGCGTCCATCAATTTTAAAAACAAACAAAAGACTCTGCAGCTCTTATTTTTTGTAATCCTAAATGTAATCCCAAACATTACCCTAATTTTTAACACTGCCCAGTTATGTCAGTTATCCCCCACCCAAAAAAACGGGAAAACCCCAGACATTTAAGCATTCTTTTGTTTGATCAGCCTTCCACATACATTCACAAGACTAGCCACATGAAGCAATAACCAGTCCTTTCAGCACTTCTTTTCTGTAAATTTCCTTCCAATCTATGGCTTTAGTAGCATCCAGATATACCAGCACAACCCCACAAAACACAGTTAAGTTCTTCACTCTCATCAAAAGCCCTGTGAACCCTGTGGGAGTAGCTGCTTCAAGCAATAAACCAAGCATGCCTTTCTGTAAACAATTTTATCTCATTCTAAACCAGCTCGTTTAAACCCATTGCATTTCCAGAAAACTAGACGTGAAAATAACTACCTGATGCTGCATCAAGTTGGTGCTATCAGGCTTAATTATATTATAGATACAATAGAAGATTGTGGACTGATAGTAGTATTGCTCTTTAGCATCAGAAGGATTAAATGCTTTTTAAAATACAGACAACTATATGAAATATGTTACAGAACTTAATATAACTCTTTTTATTTCTTCTGTTTAATTAGTGGTTCAAATCAAGTCCAGTTCATGGAAAAAATGGAAGAATGCACAATAACACTGAAGCCTGATGCTGCTTACAACTTAATTCACACGGTTCTTTTTGGATGTCTGGCATTAAGCACAATGAGGTATATTTTTTTTAATTCTACTAAAGGCTTTTTTAGAGGATTGAGTATGTTTTTATAGAAGTGTAAAATGTGCTGACCACAAACTGATGGGATCATGAACCTTCTTTCCCTGGTGTGTTTCTGCATGTAGACTGAGGCATTTCCCAAAATTCTGCCAAAAAGAATGTTTGGGAGCAGAGATGTTCTCAAGAGTACATAGCAAAGTGCAAAGTCAGTGTTTTACTCAGTTATTTCAGAGTCCTGAGAGTCCAAGAAAACAGTGTTCAGAATTTCTCTAACATAACTGCTTTCATCAACACGGCTTAGCAAAGCTCCAGATGATCAGCAAAAACTTGTCTGTATTCTTCCAGAATGAAGTACCTCTGGACATCCCACATGTGTGTATTTGCATCTTTTGGCCTGTGCAGTACGGAAGTATGGAAACTTATCCTGAAGTGCATTCATCTCTACACATCACAGAGGGTTAGCACTATACTTACAGTATTTCATGAAATTTGTTTTTGCTCTGTATCTAAACCAAATCAAGACTTGGAATTATAAGACATCTGAAATGAATATTGTTTGTAGTCCTCTTAAACTGGATATCTCTGAAGTACATTTGTATAAATTTAGTAAGTAAAATGTATTTTCTAATGGTTTATATATTAAAAAATTCCATTTGAATACACTAGATGGCAATATAGATGTGGCTATGAAAAATAACCACGATTTTACTAAAAAAGTCTTAGTCACCATATTAAGAAATCATCAGCGGTCTGAGAAGACCTTTACAGTCTATTATACTGAATGAAACAGTGTTTTCCACTTTGTAGAAGATAGATTTAAGTATGTCGATATAAATACATCATTTGTGATGGGTCTGTAAATAAAGGTTTTACTTGAAAACAAAATCAGAATATGGTCTTAAAATTCAAACTCTGTAAATTCCACCACATGATAAATATGTCAGATATCAATACATTAAAAGTTAAGTCTATCCAAATAAATGTATCATCAGAATAACCAATATTTTTTTTGCTATTTCTCTTAGACCCATGTGATTAAGTATTCTATACCGATAATTACATTACTATACATTTCATATAAGGTAAGAATTTTTTTTTCTTAATGTTTTGGCATTTTTTAGTTGCATGGAATTTTCCTTTTCTCATAAAGGGATGTTGTTTTATAAATAATTACATACAAGATTCATAGCTGAGTTTTAAAAATTGGGATAGACTGCCTGAAGTGCAAGTACCTTTATGCATATGAAATTGTATGTAAAGGATCAGTTGGGCTCATTAGATCCAAAGTAGTTGTTCATAGATAGAAATGTTTGTCTGATTGTATGTGTAAGTTACCAGGTGTTATTTAAATGCATAATTTTATGGAAATGTAAGTTGTCTATTTTGGTTTTAACTACGTCGCAGGTAAGATGCAGAATGTTAAATTGTGTAATGATTCATTGTAGGAGCAGAAATAATCATAATGTTCTATACTGCTGTGCCTCATCTCATATGTTTTAAAGTACACAATTGTTAAACTAGTCAAGTACTTACGTTATCTTCAGTCTGTCCCAGAAACAAATTATTATTGTCAAACATTTAAATGTAAATATATAAAACATATTTAAAATAATAAAATGTACAAGATCATTAGTCTGTCAGCCTGTCATAGCAGTGAGATTTAGAACATTAATTTAATGGGCATACCATTCTTTTAATCTGTATTTATAAAGACAAAAAATGCATGCTGCTTTGATTTCTGCAATACCTAGTATGAGATGAGACTATTTCTGTTAAATAATTACCTTCAGAGAAACTCAAGGTGAATTTCATTATTAAAGTTAAAAAGGTAGTAGTAAAGCATAACAGTTAAGAAAGCTGCTAATAGAGTTCACTCTGGAAGTCTGTTCCCCCCTTTAAAACAGTGAAACGAAAAGTCAAAAAAAAGACTGTAACAGTTTGTTTAGTAAAGTTACACTGATGTATTCCACTTACATTTTCTTATTATTCTGCTAGAGGACTTTTTAGGATTTTTTTTTCCATTGGTATGCTGGTTAGGGAAGTCATTTACCATTTTCATCGTCTCTGAAAATGATAGAAGTAATGCCATTTCTTTTGACGTCGGTGATGCCAAAAGCGTGACATTCTAATAGATAGTCTAATGTGACAGATCAACTAGGAATAATTTTCCTCCCACTCTTCCTGAGCAGATGTGAAGTTCCTAAATCCTGTCAGATTCAATTCTGAAGTCAACAGAAGCCACTGATTTTCATAGGCTTTAGATCAGTCATTAGTTGTGCTCAGTCTGCCTGAAAAGCATCATTTTTGTGTTTCTTCTAAATATAGGAAATAATTTTTATTGACATTAAAAATACCATTTTTCAAAGTGCTCAGTGGGAATAAAGAAATACATCATCTCTCAGTATTTTTTTGTCTTAAGTCAGTTCTTGCAGTTCAGCTGCCAGAGGAGTGGATATCTTTGTGTGTGTGTCTTTTCTGCAAAGCTGTAAGAGCCTTCAGGAAAGAAGCCTACCCGACAGAAAGATAAAACTTGTCACCAGATTCCCTGGCAATGGTCAGAATAAAAATTCTTCCAGCTAGAGATCTAGAAAGTATCCATTGCTTCTGTGGGAATGTGTTTATATATTCTCTCTCTAAAACCTTTTGAAAAAACGAACGATGCAAGTAGATTTTGATAACAGATTTACTTATCTTTCTCCTTTCCAGATAAGAATTTATCTGTTCATGCACTGTGACTGCTCAGATTGCATGAGCAGCTTGCATATTCACCACAAAGTTAACTGGTCATCATGACTTGTTTTCTTGAACTAGTAGTAGGGCAATTTTGTATTTCATTACCTGTTATGGTTATGTTTGTCAGAAGAACTATTCTTTAGTGCCATTCCTCAAAATAGGAGTTTTATGGGATTATTAACCTAATCCTGAATAAGCTAATGAAAGCCTCTTTTGAGGCATGTGGTTACTACCGTCCCAAACACATCACTTGAACAGTAATTTATTGAGATACAGATGCAGCTACAATGCTAGCTATCTTTCAGATTTCAGGTACAGTATGTTTTGAGACCTATAAGACATCTATATTTCTATTTACATAAGTTTTCATTAGTATAGCGCAAACATCTTTGTGATAAAGTGAAAGTGCTTAAGTATTTCCATGCATGCTTTAGCTGTGCTGCAGATAACGCAACACGTATATAATGCAGTACTAAATATTATTTATGTTTCACTTCATACTCTTTATAGGTAGATTTCAGCTGTATCTGTGTCCATTGCATTTAACTTCTTAACAGAATAATACCCATCAATTTGTGTTTGTATGTCAGTCATTCCTAAATAAACTGTTGGTACTTAAAATTAGTTCCTGAGCTTCAGCAAGTCTCTAGTTCCTGGTTTTGCCCAATAATCTTGATTTTTCTTTGCTAGTAAACTATCCCTTCATATAATTTCTCAAACTGCATTTTTATCTTCATCATGGCCAAGTCCTTTTGCTTCAAACATATACATTTATTGCAGCACATAGCGCAACGTATACCAATGATCTGAGCAGTCTTCGGCTATACTGAAGAGTGCCCTGTATGTACTGTATGTATTTGTCCTTTAAACCTAAAGTTTGTAAGCTTGACAGTCTGTAGAAGAAATGACAAAAGAAAATGTCATGTTTATTTCTTTTCGTAGTATCTAATCCTGTTTCTCTAAGGAGATTCTTAATTTTCATTCTTAGGCCAAAAATAACTATAAATTATGTAGTAGTACTTGCTTCTCACTTACATTCAGAGGCCAAAGAATTAGTGCTTATACTTTTTGCATTCAAAATAAGTGTCCTTGTATTTGAGAAGTACTGAACTCCCGTAATCATCAGTGGACTGTTCAGCACCTCCAAGTTTGTGGCTAGCGCAATTGTCTTAACTCGGGACTTTCTAGCTAGAATGAAAAAGGTAGGTTGTTTGTGGGGAAAAGCTGCAGGCTTTCAAAAATCTCTGGGGTCTTATCACAGCCATTGAGTTAAAAATTGTCACGTGTATATCCTCAATGTATATATTTGGGGATTGTATCTAGTAATAAATCAAAGTACACCGAAAACCCAAAGCACACCAGACATTCAATAAGAAACTTAAGCATTGTTATACTGGATGAAATCCATGATCATGAGCCAGAGGGATAACAAATGTGAAAGAGAAAGCTGAAATCTTTCTGCAATATAGAGAGTTAGGATAATGTTTTCACTCACAAAAGATTTAATTTTATTCCTGAAAGTTAAAAATTGTCTTACTTCCACCAAGGAGCTAGAGTGGGGGAACAAGTAACAACTTTAGTATCTAAATCTCCTAATAATTCAAGTTCTTTCTATAGTCATGTCATCAAGTTCAGAGTTTATTATTTCATTTATTTGTGTAGATTCTAGGTCTTAGTGATATTTTTAAATGAGTAATTACATACCTTAGGAAAAATATTCCTCATTATCAGTTTAGAGTATGCCACCTTTCTATTTTCTTGGCTTTCTTTTTGGTTTTGGTGCGAGTCAGCAATAACATGTCATACTACCTTTTCCTATGCAAGTGGTTTTTAAGCCTTTTGGAAATTACAAGTCCTTAAGATTTTTCCAGTCCAGAACGAAATCCCTGTGTTGCTAATTTAAGCCACTTGACAACAGGCTTCTTTTCCTGAAGACTTTGACCCCAGAGACCAGAATGTTACAAGCTGGAAACCTCGTTTACATACCACTCATTATTCTGAACAGTTTGTTACATCCCCTTTTACTTATCTAAAGAATCTGATATATTCCATCTCTTCTTTTTATCCATTCCTTGTGTCACGGTACACTTTTTCTTAATCTGACCTATACTTGATTTACAAGACAAAGTTGTTATATCAGTGTTAGTGGTCCATATTTTCATATGCTTTACTTTTTACTTACTTTGTCATTGTTATCCTATTGTATTTGGAACTCCTGAAGTTCCTCAGTTTTCTCTTGGCTTGACTAATTAAATGTAGTGTTACCTGAAAATTTTGCTACCTCAGAATTCTCTTTTTAAATTCAGTAATAGCAAGCCCCACTACCAAAATTTTCCTCCAGTGAAAACTGCTTGTACTCACTCAAAAGTTGCAGTAGTATCACATTGTTCCTTGAAAAACCTATATAGATTAAAACCTATATAGATTAGTTAATGCCATATAATAGTCCCAGCATTCAGTAGATAGCACAGCGTCATTAGATTCTAGGTAGATTGCAGGGCAGGTTTGCAGCGTGATCTAGAAGCAAAGCAGAGCTCATTTCCTTCTGCCTCCAGCCTGAAGGACTCCAAGCTCTCAAAATGTTTAGCTATCCAGGGTAGTTCAGCAATGAAGAGAGGCAATTTTGATTCATTATGAGACTCTACAGTCTCATTTCACAACTGCTTAATTTATTTACTAATCTCTCGAGAGATCTTCTGAAGAGCAGAAATATGGCTATTATAATACTACTGTACTTCCTAAAACTCTAAGGTTGTGTGATACTGCCATAACTATCTTTTAGATGTTTCTCAATCTACCAGTCAGTATTACTTTAACAAATGTATCAAGTAAGCAGTTAAACTAATAAGTATCTTAATTGGCCCAATTATATCTCCTGCTCCCCAGTCCTCCTACATAATGACAGTTTAGTGAAAGAATGCATGTTTTTGCTAACTAGCTCAGCAGCATCCCATTCAAATTCCTTCTGAACTCTTGGATGAGTATTATCTAAATTGGATGATTTATGGCTTTTTAGATTATCAGGCGGGTTTTCTTGCACTTTTTCCTGTGACATTTCACTTTGCAAGCCAGCAATCCTTATTATCTAAAGAAAGCAGGTTTGGAATAGGTATCACCACAACACCCTCTGTAGTAAAGAATGATGCAAAGCAATCAGTTAGTCATTAGCATTGTCATTATCTTTCTTAATTGCTCCCTTTTGCCTTTGAATATTCACTAGCTTAAACAACAAGAAACCCTTAAATAAATCTTTGTTCTGTTAGCTTTTTTTGAGGGACGGTTAAGCTTTTCAGAATCAATTTCAATCCTTATTTCTCTCCTCCAAATTTGATTTATGTATTCTTTGTCTTCAGTAAATTTTGAAATGTTTTCCCCCCGATAGTTTATTGGATGTTGCCGTTCAGTCACACTTTCATTTTTTTCCTTCAGTGGTTCTCTTTTAATTCAAACTTCTGAAATGCTATTAATGGCATCCACAGCACATCTAATGGTATTAACTTCTGATACAGATTTCCTACCTTATTTTTATTTAGTTGTAAGTTGCCTTTCCAAACTTAATGTTAATTCCCAGGGCCTTTCCTTCTCCTGTAATCATAAGCATTATTTAATAGCTTGGCTGTTAGGTACTGAACTGTTACATGATGCCTCTTCATTTTGTTCCTTTTCTTAAAGCTTGGTCTGTCAAGAAATAACTTAAAACATTAACACTCATCCTATAGTCCAGGGAACTGAAATTATTCGCTTGTAAAGTAGATACAATGCACAACAGTCACAGTTGGTGGCAACTTTTAGTTTCCCATTGATTTTAAGATACAAACTGATCTTAACTAATAGAGTTCTGGAAACCTCCAGTGAGATGTGCATCTGAGAAGAGCTGTTCTTCTCAGGCTCACCACAATGGGTAATTCTGTTCCTTCTGGTCATCTGGCAGGAGCTACAGATCTCAAACTCTGAAAGTGTACATTTATACTGCAATGACAGCCACCTATCCTTCATAAGAATGGTAGATACGCTTATGTCTTGCAACTTATCCATGAGCTGGACAAGATCAGTTACCAGCTAAGTGGAAATAATATGTTTCAACATGCAGAACTTGTTTTGTTCATTCTGTCTTCAGTTTGTTTTATTTCATTTTCATTATAGTTCTGGCCAGGAATAATGGATGAACTGTCAGAGCTGAGAGAATTCTATGACCCAGACACTGTGGAGCTGATGAACTGGATTAAGTAAGAGGATTTTTTCTCTATTTAAGTTAAATGCTATTTATGTAGATCTAATGTTCTTAGTTATAGTGTTCTCCTTATTTGTCACAGCTCATCAGTGAACTCTGGTGACCCATGGAGATAGTTAAGGATGAATGGGCTATCAAGAGGTTAGCATATTAATGGCTGTGGAGAGCAGCTATATGTGAAGTCCCCCACACTGCTCTGCTCTGGTTCAGTATCATGCTGCTGTATTGTGTGTGCATCAGGGAACCAGCTGAGTCCCTTTGCTCCCATAAGCACACATGGTTTTCCTAGCCAAAAGAGGTCAGTTTGGAGGTGTCAAGCTTCTTCCATCGTATTATAGCTACCTCTTTACATTAATAATCTTTGCAGTGAAATAATTTTATTTTATTTTTTCCCCCCAACCTGGTGTCCTTCTCTTTTCAATTTTACATCCAAGCTTTTTAAAATTACACAGTTGTAGGGCTGGAAAATCTGTACTCTACAGTGTTTCTTGAACTTAAAAATAATCTAAATTGTTCATACTTACTAGAATTAATCCCAGTATGTGTTCTAAACTATAAACAAAGTATTTGTAATTGAACTTGCCACGGCTAAGCATAGGTGCAAAGTCTCTTTCAGGAGTATGAGTTAATCATTTCAACCTCACCTCATCACTTCTGCTTTCTCACAGAGCATAGGAAGGTATTTTTTAGGTGGAAGCAGTTTGGAATACTGCATGTAGAAGATCTGAGAAAGGGGCCAGGTAGGATGTTCTCTGGAGGACTGTGAATTTAAGGGATATGTTCTCTGTTAAGATACGGTAACCACTAAATACTTTCAGGTTAAGTTCTGAACAGAGATATTCCTGGGATTTGTGTTTACTTGGAACTCTGACAAAGATTTTAAAACAAAAAAATCAGTTTCGTGTTCTGGAGGAAAACATTCTGAAAGTAAACCTGAATTTACTACATTTAGCATTGAACTATTTGAAGTATTTCCTTGGAGCCCTGTATTGTGCTTTCACATGCAGTGAACTTCAGTGAAACCAGTCACCCAGCCTATTCTACCCATAGCAACATATTTACACTCCATAATGTTGTATTTCTCTAATCCATAAACTAGAAGGAGTAATTTAGAAGTAAAATATATTACAAGCCTTCACTGACTTATTTTGAAAGCAGGCCATGTCTTTTTCCATCATTTAGAATCTTTGCAGCCATATTGACACGTTTTTGTGACTAATGTTTACCAGCCAGTTCCATTTAGCACTACTGTTTTATTAAAAGATGGTAAATGTCTGATAGTTCAGGTCTCCTGTGTACAATATATGGAGTTATATATAGATTTATACATAAAATATGCATGTGGAGTTATTCCCAGCCATGAACTGGATTTGACTGGATCTGATGAGAATAATTTTTCATACGTTCTTAGTGCTGAGAATGCTAAACTGATGCTTGTCCTCTGTTAATTTTAAGTCATGACAGACAATTACAGAGGGAAATTTTCTACTTAGAATTTATTGTGTTTAGGAATATTATTCATGTAAAGAAGAGTTAATTATCTATGCTTTAAATAAAGTCAACAAAATTTATGGTAAGTTTCTCGAAGTGGGACAGATTTTCTTAAGTTTTGATGTGTAAGAAAAATATTTTACTATACTAACACTTGATACTTCTGCTGTAGTTAATGGTCTGTCAAGGTTGGTGTCAGGAACTAATCATTCATTATTAAAACTCAGTATGAGAAGCTTTAATTTGTCATGTTTAGCAGTGAATTAGGAATAACTCATCTGTCTTGCAATCCCTCCACAACAAGAAAACCCTTCTATCTGCTTAGATCTAAATGCATATTAACTTGTCCAAATATACAATCTGAATAATAGCCAACTATTAGTCTGTCCACTGTGAAGTGTCTGCAGATGTATTTTTTACTCTTCCCCTTACTAAATTTACCATAGCATTTTCAGGAAGATATACTGGTTTATATCTTTACTATAAAGTTACTGCATAGTATTGGACTGCGTCTATCGCAGAGTGCAATTTTTTACATAATGATCTTGCATATCCCAGTCTCTTGCTTTTTCCTACCCACCACCTCATTTTCTTAGCTTTTTCTAAAAAAAAAAAAGTTAAGAAGGTCCTGCCAATGACCCAGGGATAGTTCACAGCTGTGTTCCCAGATGGGAGGTATATTAAAATTCTTAGTTTTGGTCTTTCTCCCTAAGACAACAGGAACAACATGCTCATTTGTGAGATGGGGAAGAATATCAGTAGAATGAGCAAATCAATAGCGTGAACTTCCCTACTCTGTTTACTTCTGGTAAGTGTTTAAGAAGCAATGTCTTCTGCCTTTAAAGGGGAAACCTGTCTAGAATTGTGGAATATTTCATAAGCAGTTACCAAAAATCGTAGAAAAGCTTCTTAGAAATCTCAGACAACAGGCAAAACAGTGGAAAAGTTAACTGAGACTGAGATTTGGCAGAGCATAGTTGTATGTCAACTGTATTTGAATCAGGTGTGGGGGACAGGCAGGCAAATTTTTATATTAGTGGAAACCCCACAAATTTCCAAAAAGCTCCTAAGGTTACAAAAATGCAATACCTATGTTTCAGTGCTGGTTCTTTCATTCAGTAATTTATATTAATGGCTATATTTTAATTTCAAGCCAGCTATAAATTTTAACTCTTCGCTCTTACTTACGTGCCTGATTTTCAAGGGTAATCACACTGAAATCAACACATATTCCAGACTTTAAAGGCAATGTTACACTTTTATTTTTTAAATTATTGTTCTTAAATTCTTGGGCTTATCCTTTGTCATTGACTGATTTGTCAGTAAAATTCAGGCATGAACTTGATAGTGCCTGAGAACTAGGTTTATACCAACTGTGTAGGTGCGCTCCTTTATGTGAACAAAATATGCATGCATAAAACTGAGGCTGGGACTAACAAAAATGTATTTGTTGCTCTTTCTTTGTGGCTGTCTTTTTCCATTTTTGCAATTTCCAGTCTTTCCAAACCAGAGGGAAAAAAAAGAACCATAACAGTCTGACTGAATATGCTTTACTGCCTATCATTTGCAGCTAAACCTGCAATGTTTTAATACAGCATTCTGCAAATAAAAAGACTTTCTTTTAAAGGAAAAAAAAAATCTAACGTGGCATATTTGAGAACCCCTTTTCAGAATCTCCTTTTCTCAAACCCCTTTGCTTTGTAGATTCATATTGCACCCAGGTGCTAGTAAAGGAATCATCTGAGATTTGTCAGATTTTATGGCTTTGAAAGCCAACTACAGAGTTCAACTCTGGAGGACTTCTAATAGAAATAGCAATTTTCTTTCTAATGATATAACATGTAATTGCAACATTGGCCATTTCTGTAGGGCTTCCTTAAAACCAACTCACAATAATTCTTTAGCAGCTTAATAAGAGAAAGAATTACTATCACTTTTAGAGTCTGTGCAAGTTAGGCATAGACCTGTAGTTCCTGTAAAACCCTTTTATTTTTAATGAGTTGTTCTTTAGTGTTTACATAATTCTCTAAATTCTTAAGTGTAGGTAAAGAAAAGCTTCATACGATATATTATAGTGCTTAGTTTACCCATTAGTTCAACTGTAATTAACTTGTTGAAAGCTTAGAGCTTCAAAAATAAATGAGATTATTTGTTCAAAATGCCATCAGGTCTGCTTGGAATGACATTTAAATTATATAATGTAAATCAGTTTGACCTGTAAGTCCTTGTCATTATTTAGTGACATTTCGTACAGAATAAATTGTTTGCAGGTTGGGCGGTGTGGTATGGAGCTTGGCAGAAAGCTATAAAAACAAATTATCCTTTCATTTTATACATAATTTGTTCAGACATTTGTAAAAATTGCTTCGTTTTTCTGTAATAGAGAAGTGTCATTCAGTGGTTTGAAGCACATTAGCTGCCCTGGATACAGACCACAGCAGTTAGTGTCTAACTCAGGTAGGAGTATTAGAGAAAGACACTTGCATGAAATGCAGAAATCTTCCTGTACCTGAAAAATATTAGTTAATTGCCATGTCTCCCTCTAGTGGCTGTTTCAGAAGATAAACGCTTAGTAACAGCCACCAGCTGAAGTTCTTTAAGATGTAGTTAAGGAGGGCAGACAATGCCTGAAGCTCAGCATCACCTCCCAGCTTCCAAGTGTCTGTCCATAGCAATGAAATCCATTGCCGGGTTTGTGTTCTCGGCATTGCCAGTAAAGCATGGGAAAAGAGAGCCTCCAGTAGCTCTGGTCGTAGCTCATGTTGGTCTGGGAACCATCTGAGCTGGCCCCAGTGTCGTGGTTTAATCTCAGTCGGCAACTAAGCACCACGCAGCTGCTCGCTCACTCCCCCCCACCCGGTGGGATGGGGGAGAGAATTGGAAGAGCACAAGTGAGAAAAAACTCGTGGGTTGAGATAAAAAACAGTTTAATAATTGAAAGAATATGATAATAATAATAATACACAAAGCAAGTGATGTACAATGCAGTTGCTCACCACCCGCCAACCGATGCCCAGCCAGTCCCCGAGCAGCGGCCCCCCCAGCCAGCTTTCCCCAGTTTATGTACTGAGCATGACGGCACATGGTATGGAATGTCCCTTTGGCCAGTTTGGCTGTGCCCCCTCCCAGCTCCTTGTGCACCTCCAGCCTTCTCAGTCGGTAGAGCATGGGAAGCTGAAAAGTCCTTGACTAGTGTAAGCATTACCTAGCAACAACTAAAACATCGGTGCGTTATCAACTTTGTTCTCATCCTAAATCCAAAACACTGTACCAGCTACTAGAAAGGAAATTAACTCTATCCCTACCAAAACCAGGACACCCAGTAAAATATGGACAGTGATATGTCTTAAGGTATATAATTTTCTAGGACTTCAAACATGTAAATCTGAGTCTTAGGGAAACATCTGCCTTCACCTGGAATACCTGATTTTGAACTCCATCCAGGACTAAGGCACGTAAGCTGGTTTTTTGAAAAGCAAGCAAGGGTCACTGGATTGCTTTGAAGGTATAGGAGGAGGAGGAGGAGGAAGTGCTGGCAAAACTCTTAATACCTGATAAATAAAGAATGCACTCAGCTATATTTCACCCCTTCTGGGCAAGAGTGAATGCTTTTAGAAAGGGGAGGAATTGAACCCTGCATCTTCTACATTTTTGACAAGCATTTTTACCAGTAAGTTATGGAAAAAGGGCACTGACACCATTTCCTCTAGCTTTCTTTTGTAAGAAAAGAGGCTGCAGGCTGTTTCTTGGGAATGTTTGTTGTTGTTGTTGTTGTTTCCTTGTGGTTTTGCCTTTGGTACTTGTTGTGGGGATTTTTTTAAGAAAGTTTGATTCTGCAAGTTTGCGTTACATTGGGCTCTTTAGGAATCAGAGGTGCAGGATTGCCTTGATAAGGCCAAGTCAGGAGATAAGTACTGCAGAGCGTTATAAAATTTGAACTAATCTTGAACAAACACAGAAACAGACTTTTCACAGTAGAAGTTTCCCAGCCCAGGCATAAACACAGAAACGTGTTGAAGATGCTTTGCGAATCATCATTTTAATTTAGATGTCTAAGCTCTACTGAGTCCCTCCGTGAATCTAGTCCACATCCTGTTCAGCTTAGTCTAAAGAATTGTGCTTTCCTGCAGATTCAGGGATGAGTCCTAGCTGACAGCCTGTCAGGGCCATTACATTTGCATAATATTAAATTCTAAGATGAATTCATTTCTTTTAATGAAACATTTACTTCATGACACTTGTGGCTTTGAGTACTTTAAGTAAAAAAGAAATTTTTAAAAGAGATTAAATATTTTCAGACTTCAAAATGAAACTGGTTTTATAAACTGCTGAAAACCTAGTCTATCAGTAAAGTTAAACTGGCCTATTAAAAATACTATCTCTGTCCTTCCTAGATGAGATTAATGTAGCAGTGCAAGAATTTTTAGGAGAGGTTTGTAATTATTAATTCATTTGCTAAGCATAATCTCTTGAAAGGCGATAGTAAAATTTAATACTTTTCTCTTAACATTTTCAAGCCGATCATGGAGCTTAAAGAAGACTGAATTCATAGCTGCAGTTTCAAAAGGCTCCCTAAAGTGCACCCCAAAGTGTCACGGTTATTTGACTACTGTAGGTGCCATATGTGCATGTATGTGGATGTTGGGCAACTATTCACATTCCGTTCTAATTTCATTTGACTTGATTTAATGTATGCTTCTTTCTGTTGTTTTAGTCTTCATAGAATTTTTCATGGTTATCTGCCTACTAAGCACTAGAAAACACTTAAGCATACTATGACCATTTTTAATTAGCCTAATTATAGTAGTCTCTGTTGCCTGGCATTTTTACTTTATCTTTTTGCTATGCCCTTCTGTTGTGTCTTTACATATATTTCAGATTGTAAACTTGTTGGGGGGAAGGTGAGCAAAAAATCATTTTTTCATTATGGGTGTTTAAACAATGCTGAGATACACCGAGTCTGTTATTTAGAGACCAATTCTAGGCATTGGCTTTGGATTTCAGATGAGATCGCAGTACCAATAATTGACAGCATTTCTATCTGGCATCTTCTGCATATCTTCCCCCCCACACACACTTTTTCCAACTGGGGTGACATTTTTCATAATTTCTCTCCCACAGTTGTCATAATAGGAGGATTAATGTCTCACATAACAAAGTTTTCATTCCAAGTGAATGATGAATGCCAGGACAGTAACAAGAAGTTTTAGCATTCAGATTAAATAATGCATTTTATATAGAATACCTTATATATCAAACACAAATCTAAGTCACAATAAGTTTCTTGAAATATTAAAAGAGTTAGGATATAGAAATTTACAAATATTCAGAGGCTATATGAACCCAAGAAATACATGAAATATGGAAGTAGTTTGAAATTTCCAGGGTCATGTTTTCCCTGAATATCCTCATAGTGCATAGTAAATTTTTTATTTGCAGTTGGAGAGTATTATTGTGATTTATCCGCTTCATATTTGAAGAAAACACAGTTGCTTGAACAGTTTGCTCCCTGAATAGAGGAGAGGCAGAAAAATATTTTTTCAGTCTTTTTTTTCCTTCTGATCTGTAACAAGCAATGCAAAAATGCCCCTACGGAGACTTCCTCAGACTTTTCAATATTTGTTTAGGTCAAGCACTCCAAACACAGCAGTGTTTGCTGGGAGCATGCAGCTATTAGCAGGAGTCAAACTGTGCACTGGACGGACCTTAACTAATCATCCCCATTATGAGGATAAGAATCTGAGAGAGAGAACAAAACAGGTAAGAGTATTCTGATTGTTTAAGCTAATTCTTACCCGTATCAGTGGCTCCATTCCAGAAAACACGTGCAATCTCTAATGGCACATTGCAAATGACATCACATGCTTTACTCATTGAACTAACTTATTTTCAGATACAGTTCCAGACTTTAACTTCTTCTGTGAAACTCATAGTACTTTGGGCATCTGCTAACTCACTTCTGGCAGCTGGTGTATGTCTGAATAACTGTACCTAGGTACCCGAGCTAGTTCTGAGTGAACTGGTTTGGGTACTGTTGGCATTAATAGATCCTGCTGCCCAGCTGGGCTGTTAAACCCACGTGGAGCATTTCCTGATTTACCTGACACTCCCTTCAGTTCCCAGACTAGCACATAACATTTTATATAGAAACCACCTTGAGAAACTCCACGCAAAGCTGGGGAGATTGTTTTAAACTATCCTTTCCTATAATTTAGACTTTCTGAAAGTTTTACAGGCATCTACCAAGGCCTTTCTGCAGACAGCAGCACCATCCAGTGTTTTTGTAGTCAGCAGCAGTACTGTTGTGCATCATAGTAGCCATAACATAGAAACTCTAAGTGGCTACTGAATAAAGCTTTTTTTTTTTTAAAAAAAATATTTAATTCAAATCACATGGATTATCGATCACATGGATTATCGATCTCGGTTCTTTCTCTGGTTCAAGATAAAGGAATCACAAAAGAGCAAACAAAGAAATAGCGGTAATGTAATGTGTCTTACAGCTTAGTTTTCTTCTTCTATAGATTTATCAGATCTACGCCAAGAGATCTCCTGAAGATGTTTACGGAATACTGCGATCCTTTGGCACAGACTATGTGATCCTAGAAGACAGCATTTGTTACGAAAGAAGACATAGTAGAGGCTGTCGGTTACGTGACTTACTTGATATAGCTAATGGCCATGTAAGTATTATATACAAGCTTTATAAAGAAAATACAGTTTGTTTAACTTCTTTTTGAAATACAATTACGATTTGAAGTAGCTTGCGTTACTTCCACTTCATCATGAGTGTGGGAAGTAAAGTCTAACGGAGCCTTTAGACATTCTCAAAATGGCCAGATTGAACACTGCTTGCTTTTAATGGTATTTGATAATAAAAAAAGGAGGAACTCGGGCTGGGCAAAATAAGTAATCACCTCCTGATGAGCTTCAGGTTAGCAGTACATAAATAGTGTTCCCTTTCAGAGTGTAAATCACTTCATAGCTTCAGTTCCCTCAGGACCAGTGGACGGTTGTATTACTCCATTGTGTCAGGGGAGTTTTCAAGCATTTCTGGGGCTAACGTGGAACCACAGCAGACCGCGTAACCCAGAGCAGATATGTACCTCTGACAAATCGGCTTTGTCCGTAATAGAGACAATGATACTATAAATCTTACTGTTTTAACCTCCCGCTTGTTTCATACAGACACTGTTAACAAATCTGGCCAGCCTGACCCTCTGAATGTCTTGTCGAGGTTGTTTTTAGTTTCTTGTTACTGCCTGTAACTGTGAATTGGCTAAAGGTATTTCACGAATCTGTTCAATTTCATTGCAGATCATGGATGGTTTGGGAGAGAATGAACCTGATTTGAAACCTTCGTTGTATCCTCGCTTCTGTGAGGAAATTAAAAAAAACCTGCCTTCTTATACCATACACTTCACTAGAGTGTTTCAAAACAAAACATTCCATGTTTACAAACTTGCTAAGCATAAATAACGTTTCCAACCATGGCTTCAAGTTCAGTATTTTAATGCTAGGACCCACATTAGAAAATGCAGAAGAAGTTTACAAACATGTTACATTTGTAAGACATTTTACATTGATGGTTTCTTGTTAATTACTGTGATTCTTACTTTTTTAGACAGTTTAGTTTTGATAACATTCTTGATGTTGCCAAAATTTTCATAGATTCATAAATAAATGCTAGCAGGGACCATTTTGATTATAAAGTCTGACCTTCTGAATACCTAGGATATAATTGCTTTCCAGTTTTAACTGATTCAAAGACACAAAACGAGGAGCCTGCGTGACCGCTGCAGAATAGCTAGCCTAGGAAGTTCTGCTCAGCAGTTTGGATTTTTACTATAAAATGATAGAAATTCAATGAAAGCAGGCCACGCTACTCCTACACCGAGTATGCATTATCTTTGTGAATCCTTAAAATAGTCACAAAAATTAGGTTTTGTCTCACAATCTGATCCTCTTTGACAGATCCTTGTGCTCTTTCAGTGCCTCCTTTTTTGAATTCTTTGGGAATGTATGCGGATATGAGTTTCCAAGCTTGTGAGTGTGATTGCAGAATCAGTGAGTGCAGAATCAGCAAACAAGTTTGAAGAGTAACACTTTAATCATTGTCCAGCATTTTTAGTGATACAGAAACATACTGTTTTATAACGTTAAGCATTTAATGATGGAGTGTGATGTATTTCTAATGAGACTAAAGGTCGGAGCATGCTTGATACGTGTTGCATGTTTGTATCCTTGTAAAATGCTCAGAACAAACAAAACCCCAAATTTCTCAGCTTGGATTCTCACACCACTATTTTCTGTATTTGCTTTCTGAACTATAGGGGATCCTTTTGCTCCCTGTGTGAATTCCAGGAGTAGGATACCAAAACTGAACACTGCCAACCTTACAAAAGAAAAATTCATCTCTCAAATCAGCAGGAAACTTAGGTATTTAAAACATGTTCAGGTATTAGAGCTTTGCTTTACATTGTTTCAGACACAAAGCATTTTAGCACAAAATCGTTGTGTCCCCGCTCTTTATCCTAAAAAATAGACTAGTTATTTTAAATTGACTTGGAAGATTAAGTGGAGACAGGCCTCAATCCTGAGAATTTTGTGATTTGTTTGTACCCTTTGTCTTTTTACCGGCTAGAACTTTGTGAATTGTATTGACTTTCTAAATGCTGTGTAGATAACACAAGACTTTTGCTGTGTTTTAGTGCTGCTTTGGTTTTATATTGAAATTAGAGATTAAGTCTGTTTGAAAGTCTAACTGTACTCTCCAGCTGTAATTAGACATCCACTAGGATCATTTGTTTCTTATGAAAAATAGAATTGTAATAATCAAGTGCCTCTGGGCCAATGTTGAATTAACATTTGAACACCTATAAGAGTGTTTGTGGCCTGTGCAAATAACTCAGTTATAAAAATTACCACTGCAATTAATTTCTATTGATGGGAAACTTAAAGTGCTACTGCTGGCAAACTCCACATTTAATTTAATCAAGATGTGTAATGAGATTAGCTTAAACAACTGAGCTGTGTTCCGATTCCAAATGATTTGAATGTTTTCCCTTTTCAGTTGTACTAAGGTAAATTACTGAAGAGATGGAGATGTCACATGCTCAAACAATTTTATATTCAGTAAATACTCATTAAACAATGTTCAACATCTTTCTGCACTTTCATGCTAACACAGAAGGAAAGTGTGCTTTAATCAGACTGTATTTAAATCAAACATTGACAGTAGCTAGGTTGTTAAACTGAGCAACTGAAACTCCCGAGTAATTTCTAGCCTGTAGCCCTTAATGAGGTTGGAGACCACTGCAGTTTAACATAATACAATAATAAAACATTTTAATCAGTATTAAAACTTTAATTAGGCCCGTAATGATGCATGCCTGTTCTTGTTGAAAGCATGGGTCAGTGAATTCCTCAGTGAGTGCCTTACAGTAATGGAAAACAAGCACACGTAAGGTAAAGTATGGCTAGGCTGTATTGTCTTACTTTAAAAAGTGGTTGTATCTTTCTTTAAAGGTGCGGTAGTAACTTTCCTCCGATTGAAATGAGAGATTCCAAGATCCAGTGGTACCCTGTCATTTTCAGAGTTTACTTGTAGGTAACAGCTGAGACTGAGAAGACCTGACTGTAACAGTAGTTATTTTTAAATAGACTTTTTTCAAAAACACAGTCTCTCATGTTGCCCAAGGAGAAATTTAACCTTTTTGTAGAAACTACCGAGTGCAAATTTTTTGGGTTTGGGTTTTTTTGAAACAAAAGAGACCCCAAGCTACTGTAGGTCTTGGGAGAGCAGAAAAACCAATGGCCCTGGTGATCCAGAACCACCACAAGAACATAGTTTCTTCTTACAACACAAACATCCCCCAAAGTAGCACACCAGAAATTTGAAGTGTTAGATACAAAGTATTTTGGAGATTGCTTGAAACTGTTGCACTTCACAGTCTTTAAAGCCTAGGTAGCTTGCCACGCTTTAAGCAATCCCCACAGTTCCTGTATCAGAAAGACTTGCTACTGAAGGGAAGGGCGTATTTCAGTGACTATGTCAGCGTTCAGAAGACCAATCTCCTTAAAATAGTACAACAGAAAATACCAAGGAACAAAACCACTTGCCAGCTCAGAGGAAAGCAGTACACGCACCAACACCGCACCCGGAGAGAGGGAGCAGCTGCTTCTCTGTCCCCGATTTCAAGGCTTGCCCGCCAGAGCAAAGCACGCTGGGGAAGGCTGGAGCAGCGGTGAGCAGTCGGTGCTGGCTGAGGCGTGGGGCTGCGGGACTGGTGGTAAAAAGGGCTACGTTTGCTGTTCCTAGAGGTTGGGTGTAAGAGCCTGAGACTTCTAGGAGGGAGGTGGTGGTCTAGTTGTCTGGTAATTATTTTCTCTACTTCCCGTGTCTTGCTGTGATCGATACTCACTGCATTAAAAATGTGCAATTTTTTAAAAAATAACTTCACCTGTTCCCGAACTACATCATCCTGATGCACCTTATTTCCCAGCGGTTGCTGTGGCATCACTGTTTCATTGTATTAAGTAGGATCCACCCCCAGGAACAACCCTCGTGGCAATGCATTTACCGAAGTCTTACAAGTAACTAGCAATGGGAATGGCACCGTCGTGACTTCTTGTGTACGGCACCCGTTGTCTGCAAGGACTTGTAAGCTGCGCATTATCAGTGGAGTTGTGGTGTGAATGACTTTTGAGATCACAGAGACAAAATGTTCTCAAGTAGCCAGAGTATTTTTAGGGGAGAAAAGCCTTTGAGATCCGTAAGTATATTTTCATTTCTTGTTTCAGTGTTCTGCCGGTGAGATCTAACATAGGTATTTTGTAATATGTTGTTGTAAAGAGACGTAATGACTATTGTATACTAAATAAATTGTGTAATTTGAAAATCACTTTTTTGGTTGTTTCTATCTTGGGATGGATTGAGAAAGGTGCAGTTAGGGAATCAGCTTTGTTTCAGTCCATATGGAGGAAGGCAAAGTGGTTTTCAGTGGGACGTTTTGACTTTTCTCAAGCGTGTTACATTGCATATAGCACTGCCTTTTTGAATCATCTGTGTGTTGTAACAGCTTGCCGGACTTCCTTTCTCTGTTACAAGTTAAAGGTGTATCAGCCATGATTTTTACCAGTCGTCCCGCAATTCACTTCAACTTCAGCAAGGTCGGCAGGCTGAGGCAGTCACTCGGTTTAAGTAAATATAGTTTGCTTTGACCAATAGGGATCTGCTTGTTTCCACCTCGTAGCTCAAGCTTTAGTATTCTTACTCGATGAAAAGACACGTGCAGTCTTTGGGAGAGAAAAATTACGTGTATCAAGTGCTTTATTAGAATTAGGATGTCCTGACAGAGGTAAGCTCTTAAAAGCCTAGGCGTTCTTGCGGCAGGGAGGAGCGGGATGTGCAGAGCTACGCATGCAACTCTCCAGCCTCTTTTTGTCAGTTGTGGCGCCTGAGTGCAGCCACATCTTCCCACGCGTGCTACTAGTCGTAAAGTGAGGTTTTGGGGAGGTTTGTCACCGACGTTAATCAGGTGCAGGCAGGACTTCTGTGAGATTCATTTAATTAATGGAATGTTACCACAACGTGGTATGCTTGTAGAGAGGGGATTCCGGGTTCCAGAGAACCGGGTTTCTCAAAACCTCGTTCATCAACTGTTACCAATAGCGTGGTACAACCTATTTATTTAAACCCCCAGGAAACGGCCATGGTTTTTATCACTTCTATAACTAAGAAAACACTCAGCTTTCCTCTATTCTAATCCTGCTCCTTCTACAGCCACAGTTTCCCTTCTAAACCTGCTTGTACTAGCCAGTAGGTCAGACCGAAGGACAACCAGCTTTTGCAGGGCTTGGCTACATGTTAAATACTGGGAATGTTATTTTGAAAGGGGAAAAACATGAAGATTAATGTAGTTGACAGGCAGACAGATTAAATACTAATATCCACATGATTATTTAAATTTCAGGCCTTTGCAAGTATTTTATACTAAATAAAATGTTCTTGCTAGATGTTTAAAGTCTGTAAAGAACGTGGAAGAAGATTAATAGAAGTACCAGATTACTGAAAATCCCACTACCTAGGGACCCAATGATTTTTTTTTATTCAATTTTTTTCTTCCCCCCTCACCCATTGCAAAGCTTTCTGTTGTCAAGCCAGCTGTCCCTGGTCTACAGCAATGTCAGTGCTATGCCCCGACAGGCTTTCTTGTAGAGGTACTGAAATACTTGTATGTGTCTGTGTAAATGTGGAACAAGCAAAGATATGATTTCAGAAATTGCACAGTAATTTAAAGAGCAGCATGCAAATTAAAACAGATAAATTAAGTGAACTAATTAGTAATCCCTAGAAAGAGAAAAAGCGGGTTTTACTAGGGCATGACATCTGCAAATGAGTATGTCCTATTACTGAGATTGTATCTACACAAGCTCCTATGGCAGTTTTAAAATGCTTTCTGACCTTTTGTCTTACACTGTATGGTCTGTAACACGTATGTCTAACTGCAATTACACGAGCAGCTCTGAGGTTGCAGTTATTATTACTTATGTTTGTGTACAAATTACTGCCACGGCTGGAATAAGAATCG
>NW_008795436.1:1608761-1678940 GCF_000699145.1 Aptenodytes forsteri
CACGGCTGTAATAAGGATCGCAGCGCGCATCCTACAGGTCAGCTGCTTCTCAGCACCTAAACTCCCAGACTAGGGAACAAGCCTATGGGTAACACAACTTGAGTAATTCTGTTGAGCGTAACGTGAAGGATTTCCTCCTTCTTAGACTGGTTGTCTGTCTGTTGCAAAAACATGCTACATGCAAAAAGCACTTGGGTATCTGAGAGAAGTGCTGGTCTGTGGCCCCAGCCAGCTGCAGCACTCGGGAAAACTCAGAAATGGCAACACGTCTTTTGAGTGTGTAACTAGAGCTTGAGTCCATGCGGCAATTAGAAGCAACTGCTGCTTCCCTCAGCCTTTCAGACAGAACAGCATGCGTGACTCCTGTCTGTGGAAGTATCTGATCAAAGCTGAGAAAGAAATAATTCAAGAGAATCCAAGCTTAAGTCAACCTTAAATACATGCAAGGAAGAGACATCATATGCAGAAGGCTTATTTATTATTTATACAGTGCCTTAGCTATGCATGACACTTCACAGGCAAATACAGTCCTTGCCCCAAGGAGCTTACAAGCTAAATTAAATTAAAACCAGCCAAAATGACAGCACATCCATAGCTATGGGAAGAACACAACGCATGCAGACAAAATTACTGCTGTTTGGGGAAGGAACAGATTTTGTGCATAATATGTATTTACTTCATTTTCCATATCCTGTTATTGACTGCTATGATCATGAAATACAGAAGCTGACACACCCGACTTGTGAACATTGCAAGATATTTTAGCCTATGTTTCCTCACAGGTAAATATATCGGTAAAATTACAAAATCATAGACTATATGTGCCATCTGTGACTCAAAACTATGAGGCACGGGTAAAAACGGCATTTAGCTTTTCCAGATGAAAATGCCACATTATCGGCAGTGTGTAACCGTTGGTCAATTGTGCGCTCAAGATTTTCCAAAGTGTGTCACAAATGCATGCAAGAACAAGATGCTCTGTGAACATTTCTCGTTTGGGAAATGTGCAAATTAATCTAGCCTGCAGCCCTATTTGTTTATGGTTTTCTTACTATATGTATAAAAATAAAAGCCAGCCCTCCCAAAACAAGCTACTGATGCAACTGTAAGCAAAGCAGTTTTAATGTCATTTACAATACATTGTTTTATGCTTTGTTTTAATGAAACAAATTACCTTAGAATCTATATGATATAGTCGTATTATCAGCTGATACATATATAATTCACATACTATATAAAGAAACGGCACAAAACAAGCTTGTGTTCTTGCTGCACTTTACTCCATTTATGAGTGGTCTCAATTTAAAAAAAAAAAAATAATTAATTTTATGGAGCCTTCTCTCTTCCAAATATTGTCAAGTTTAAAAAAAAAAATGCAGAATACTAGCTGGACATTAAACAGTCTGAAAAAGGGACTGATAATTTGGAGCATAATATTCCACCCCCTACAACCGGTGTGAGTTTTTCCCTGCTTTTCTCTGTCCCCCATTGATCACGATTTTCTACTGAAATGTATCTGAGGGCAGCCTGTATTATTATGTGCTGTCATCCATGGTTTTTGGAGAATTACCATCTCTGGTGAATTACTAGACTTTTGGCAGGGTTTTGTTTATCACAGGATTTTAGTTTTAGAAGTCCCAGTGGTGGGTGAAGTTCTTTTTTGGGTGTAGGAAAGACCTTCAGTCTTCTGACATCCTAAAGACACTAGGTATTTCGACAACGTCCAAGGGACGTTGGGTTGTTTTCTTTGCTGAAAATGCATCTGTGCCCCCAGCCAGCTCTTCCCAAGGCATTACTTGGCTGCAGTTGTAGTTGGTCAGGGCTTCTATTAAAACAATCTCCAGCCTCTCAAACCTAATTCTTGCAATGCTTCTCTGAAAGGGGGTTTAGCGAAACATGAGGGACAGGGTTGTAGACGCAAATTACACGGTTCCGGCTGGTCAGTTCAATAACCCGTTAGGAATGAAAGACGATGGTGAACTGTGGTGTTTGCTACTGAAATTCCAAACTAGTGACCTTTGAGGCTCGTACCTTAGAAAACCTGGCCTTTTAATTAAGAAAAGTATGTAGCTGCAAGCAGCTGATTTGATGTGTTGTGCCTAAATTCAGTTTCTGCATTTGTCTGACAGCATAAAGGGATTTTATTAAGTTATAACCAAAGTTAAAGATCACCATCCATGCTGCTTCATTCCTTAACCTGGATCCATGGACTCTCATCTGCACCACGTTCAGGGAGCTTGTGCTGTAACTGAGCCTCAGTGAGGGAAACGAGATGGGTAGCGTAGAACATGGACTTTATTTCCACAAGAAAAAGACAACGTGCTTTTTTTCTTCAAATAACTGCTAAAGCTCCTACTGAAAACAGTACACACAGCATGCTTGCTTCATGCTTCGAGCACCATCTTAGCTTATGTACACAGGATCTCTCCAAGAGTCCTTTATTACCTTAGTGACAAAAAAATCTGTTTCTTTCTTAAACACTGTATGTGAATGACTAAGTACCCCAAGTTCTCCATTTACTCTTTCCAGTAAGTTTGTATCCCCAAACACAGATATCTAGAATGGCCCAAGATTAGCTTCTACTACTAAATTTTTCAGTTAGATGCAAGTTGTGGCTAATTAGTGGGAATTTGACCGCCTCTCATAACAGGGAAAAAAAGCGGGGGGAAGGGGGATAGTACATAGCAAGAGCATGAAAAACCGTCCTTCACCCCTGCTTCCAAAACTTTGAAAACAGTAGAGACTCTAATCTACACGTCTTCTGCATCTGCATGTGAGTACAGTTCACTCAGTTTCTCAAACTTCGGTCCCCACTCTTTAATGTCATCGAACGCTACACCCTCATCCGGTTCAGAGGAGCTCAGGGTACTCAGGCTGCCAGCAAGCGAGCCTTCCCCTTCGGTGCAGAACACCTGCAGTGAGTCGTGGGGCGCAGCCCGGGGATGACGGTCCGCACCTCTGACAACGCCTGACAGGTACTGACCAAAGTCTCCGCTCGTAAGAGAGGCTTCTGCAGTCGCTGATGTTTCGGTCTGCTCCGGCACGCTCGGGGACGCATCGCTAAAGAAACTGTGCAGTTTTGCTGGTTTTTCTCTCTTCCTGTAGAGGGAATAGGCTGGGCTGGTTTGAATAGACACCTGCAGTTCTGCCATGTTGTATGCATCCTGGAGTGAGAAACCGTTCACGTTAAATTAATATTCTCTATAGGTCCCAAAATTTCCCGTTCTAGTGGAAATAAAGAAGGAACAATCCCGAGGCAATCCCTTTGGTGTGAACATGTGAAGGATTAGCTAGTTCAACCAACTCTGCCACCTACAACGCGCCAAAGAAAGCCAAAACCTGCCAAGCAGATGAGAAAGCATGAGGAACACCTGTGCAGCCTGCGCTACTACAATGAGGTCCAAAATCAAGTCTAATTTCATATTAGAAGCTAAATAAAAATGACAGAAATGCCCCAATTTTTGTTCTGAAATTCAGATCTGAATATTTTTTCCATCACTGAACACTGATGCCGAGCCTGGCAACAAAGGTGAGAAAGCATCTTCACAAATAGCATGTAAAAAGAAATCTTTCTGCATTAGCAGTTCAAACGTCTGCAGTGATCTCTTAAAATGTTATCAATCTGTGGAAAAATTGCTCGTTATGTTATATGGAAGTGGCACGATTGTAAGAGCCAAGTAACTACCTATTACAAAAAAAAGAAAAGTTTCCCTTCTAGTGAAGCAGCAGTTAATGCTGTCTGGTAATTGTGCCGCAGTTCCTGAAGTGCAGCTTCTGTCACTAAAGCTTCCAGTACCATACGTGTTAATTGCATTAACTGATCAGAATCTTTATGCCAGCTGAAAGAAAGAAAAGAAGCGTTGTCCTACAGCATCCTTCACCTTCCTACAATCCAAAAGTTCTGCCTCTGGACTTATTTACAGGCAAAAGAAGAATGTTGACAGGCTGTGTGAGACAGAACTCATTACGGCAAGCAAGTAATTATTTGTATTGCTCATGCTATTCATCTGAGTAGTAGCCACCGATGACAGAGCTGTCAAATCAGCACATTCCAAAAGATGACATCTATTCTCTCGCATGCTGAATTGTGCATAACCATTTTATACGAGATTATCCTAGGTAATCTTGGTGAGCTTTTGCTGAGTTTCAATCAGAGACAGAGAACTGCTTCAAAAAAACCCAACAAACCCACCTGCAATCAAGAAGCCACGTTAAGTGGCAAGACTAGGGTTTGGGACAGGACTGCAACATAGAATAGCTGCTTATTTCCATTCATCCAGAGACTAAATACTGTTAGTGATGAACAACGTCACACCTACAGCGCAGATGCCTCTCTTAGGCATGTTCTAAGTAAGTGTAAGCTACAGTATGATCCCACTACGAGCATTTCGTAATAGCACGGCTACCAGTATAACCAATAAAACATGACAACTTTTAGTCGTACAAAACTTAAATGGGAGTTTGTCCAAACACAGATTTAAGGAGCATCCCTTCAGCGAACCTGGTGATATTAAAATCATCCTTCACTGCTATTAGCAGTTCATTAAAACGACACATTTCTTCTGATATATACCATTCTTAGTTGGCAGTCTACAAACCCAAGGCGATCCTTGCCTCTAGCTTCAAAGCTGGCTTTTAACAACGTTTGGTGTTTAGTTGCGTTAAGTATATACTCAACAGTGCACTAACCTACTACAATTTTTCTGAACTCCAAATTTCTCTGAGGAATAGTTTTATTTATTTCAGGTGGAGAAACTCCTTAGTAAGACAGCCTCTTGTCCCCATAGTCCTACCCTCCACTAACATTACAAGGACAAAACTCTCTTGTCCAAGCGCCCTCATGATCCTTTTGTTAAGGTAACATTACAATACAATTAAGGTACCGTAATTCTGGGTATTTTGGGTTTTTTAGATTTAGGCAAACAATTAGGTACTAAAAAGGATACTGGGAAGTTTTAGCTGCAATCCCAGCAACGGTAAAATGTGAATAATTTAGGAACAGTATACAGAACCCCTAGAGGCTTCACCCCAAGCAGCATTTCTTCAAGACAGAGTAATAGCCTCAGATGAAGATCGTCAAGTCACTAATTTACTTCCAGTGCTTAAAGTAAGGAGTGTATTTTAAGAACTCTCCAAAAGTAAACATGTCATACAGTAACTCTGGATTTCCCCAATCTATAGACCTTCTGGGTGTAAAATTGCAAAGTATTGCAGAGGAAGTTAATCTTATTAAGGAAAACGGGATTTACGCATATAGCTGTCTATGTTATCACATGGAAAATGTCCCTGTATTTATTATGTTCACACTAATTCATCAGGAAATTAAGAATACTCTACAAGTAAGAATACTTTCTCAGGTGGCCTTGTAAAACACTCTCTATATTTTATAATTAAAAATTCTGGAAGATATTTGGAATTTTGGGACAGGTCACATTTAATTTTTTTTTTAAATCACTGGCTTTTTTTGATCCATCACATTGGTGCCCTGACTATTATTACCTCTGCCGAGTCACACCACCTTTTGAATCCATGAAATGAACAGTTTCAAAAGGCGGCAATGAAGTTCCTTACCTTTTGTAAACATAGCAAATGTCTGTGGGTCAGCAAATAACCTATTTAAATTACTCATCTATAAGATCCGTAGTTTTCTTTCAAAGTTCTGGCTTAAACTGACATGTAGAAATCCTTCGAACAGCTAGCAGAAATGTTAATATTATCTGGTTTGGGTATAATCTGGTCTACTGTAAGTACAAACATGCTCGTGTTCACTAGCGCGTCTCTCTCCAAAACAGAAAAATGCAGAAAGGTTCTTCCACAACCACCACGTGCTTTAGGGCTTAAGAGGAACAAATGTTGTTTCTTAACAAGTCAAGTCTGAGTAACTGCAGTTATGAACAGGCTCCAGAAAGAGACTGTCCATAACAAACAGTTGGTGTCAGGCTCTTTCAAGCCCTCAGTGCTACAGCAGTAATTACCACCGAGAATTCAGCGTCTCCCGAGCCACGAAACCAAAACCATCAGCTGTTAGTTCTTTACTGCTAAACTTGCTCTACAAGCATTTTTAAACATGCAAATAGGATCACTTGCTTTAAGACAAATTAAAAATTGATAGGCACTTCTCTCCGCTTAAGAAACATGCACCCTTGTGTACATAACCTTGCAAATAATTCATCTACCAATTGCAGTAATGAATCAGCAGAACAAAGGCTGAGGTCCTCAGTTATAAAGGAAAAGCCAAAACCACATTTTTGTTAGCATGGTGAGCCAGCAGTCCCCTCTTAATTGTAATGTAACACAACGATCCTTACTTGGTCTTGTTCCCCACCCCCTTCTTCATTGTAGTTGAGGATATTTTCTCTGATGTCCTCCAGGTCCTCACAATGCGCAGATACATGGCAAACTCCTCCACTCAGACCTTTGTGACTCTTCCAGCGAGCCCACAAGAATACAGCACTGAACAGAGCTGTGTAAACACACAGGAGCAAAACAGAACATCATTCAGAAACAAATAAAACATTTCTATACAGAAGTGCTGCAGGGCGGCTTAGACAGCAGCCGTTCTACATGAGTACTGCAGCACTGGTTTGCAGTCCCAGCCAGCAAGGCTGTAGTTTTGTGTTTCTCAGCAAATGTTTGATTTTTGCACTCTTCAATGTAGTTACAAGTGAATGTCAAAGACAGAAGAAAAGGCCTTTAAAGAGCATTTTAAAATACCCTCTAAAGTGTAACTTTGAAGTTGTTAAAAGCGTAACTAACTGAAGAACTGAATGACCCAAGTGCTGTTCAGAGACCTATCTATTTAATCTATTGAGTTAAACTTTGTAAGAGAAAATGTATACAAAGGGGTAGCACTTAAGTAACAGTGTGTTGACAGTAACAGATACAATGACACAGAAATGAAGCACAAGACAAAAGAGGAAATGACTTACACGTTTTACTAGAAAAAAAAAAAAATCGGGCACATTTTGCCTTAGCATCCATGAATTTAAAACGTTTTTCTTAAATGCTTAGGTGCATTTTACACACTGACAGTTGTAAAGCTTCAACATCAGGTACTGAACATTATGTAAATAGAAACTTGTGTACCACTGTGTTACCAACTCTATAAAAATTGGATAAAAGCTCATCATAAGACCTCAAACCATTGGATACCATAAACTAACACCGCAGTGAATTAAAGAGACTAGAATCTCTTACAGAATATCTACATGGCAGACTGCAGTTCTGTGGAGCTGCATCTAGATGACGTCGGGACTGAAACTGGTGTACACGGAGGTCTGTGCCCTGCCCTGTGCTGTGTAGCTACACTCTTCAAGCTGAATCAATGCGTTTCAGATGTATGTTTACCTTTCCTCCCGCCATCCCCAAATTTACAGAAATGTGTCACACAGATTTTCACACATGGTAACTTCTTGGCAAAGTCATTTTTTAGCTGAGCTGATTTTGAGACACTCAAGAAGTCTTTTAAATCTTCTACGTCTCTCCTATTTGACTGCTAATAAAAAGCCAATACTTAAAATGAATATAGCCCGTATTCCAAGAGCGTAACAAGAGTGTAAATCAGAAGTACTCCCACTGAAGATAGTATCTCTTCCATACAGATACCAACAGTGTAAGCTCCTGCCTGATTTTCTCCTCAGGATCTTGCGCTCCTGAGCTGTCATTAAAAGCGTTCTATGAAGTTTATTGTTTCTTTGATCCATAGCGTTAGTGTTAGAGCAGTTGCAAGCTCCAAAGTGTCACTGTGTCTTTAACCGAACAAAATGAGCTGAAGCCTCCTCCTGGCAGGGAGGGGTGGGGAAGGTTCATGTGATATCGAACCAACGTGAAGCCGCCCTGGTACTGATTTACTTACAGAACAGTTCCATATTTGAATTTAAGATGTAATCAGATGTCAGAAAAGCAGCTTTTCTAATCTACCGGAAACTTACAAATTTATAATTTAAATTGCGTGAATTAATTGCTTCTAAGTGCATTACCACTTTCTGGAAGTTGTGTAAGAGAAAGGGCATTTGAAATCTAGAGAACGAGTAATTTTATTAAAAATTCTCCTAACAAAAGTTGCAGTTGTGTGGTAATACCACGGTTGACCACATCTACTAAAATTTTCCCAGCAATGCACACCCCTTGGTTAAAAACAACTGTTTCTAACTCATAATTTAGACCTGAAAGATTAGCAGGATTATTAGGTAAAAGATATTGTTGTTTTTTCAGTCAAGTTCAGTCAAGCACAGGCAGCAGCACGAAGTCAGCTCACAATAAAACTGCTCTGACATAGCAAAACCCCCCTACTTTAACATTATAATCTCTTATCAACTTCCACTAACTGGGATTCCAAAAGCTGTGAAACCAGTTAGCTTCCCACGTTATTTGCTGTTCATATGTGCATGGCAAACATAGTATCTAGCAGAGTTGGGGAAAATGAGGGTATTTCAGGTAGCTACAGACGGATGCAAAATAGTCCACAATACGTTTTCATACTCTGACATTTCATACTCTGACATACTACAACTTCTGAATGAAACTTAATTAACATTGCAAGCCATGAGAAAAACCCTATGTCCTTACTCAGGCAAACTTCCATGAAATTTGAATAAATGAGAAGGACTCAAAGATGTGATCCTTCCTCACTCACGAGATCCTTCTTTGTCTTTTCTCTTCTATTTGAGACCCAATGCCTAAGCCTGAAAATGGTTGAGGAAGACAAAAGCAGCTGTTGGGAGCTGTGACACAACCGGTAAGATGCAAGAGATTGCTCCTGTCTGACCAAGTGTGTTCCTATCGGACACTGTATTTCTCTTAGACTGAAAAATCTGTTTCATGCTCAGTAGTATTTTAAACAATGCTTATCTGGTAGCAATTTCCACTCTTGCTGTTCAATTGAATTTGCTTCCAATTATGCATCTGAACAGTTCCTTAGCAATGAAGTGAAAATGTGCAGAAAATAAAACTGCAAAGACTTTCCATCGCTCACAAATGTTGATTCACTTAGCAATATATGCACAGGGGGATGAAAAGTAAGTCACTGATGGAGCTGAGACCATAGCAAAGAAATGAAGGCAGAGTCAAGTCTCCATTAGGAAACTGAGTTTTTCAGCAGGAGGATGAGATGATGACTATTCAGGACAAGATGGATAAATGAGTTCACCAAAGGTAATACAAGATGTAGTTGCCGTAACTACCTAACAGCGCCAAAAAGCAAATGCAGATGGCAAACATGGAACTAAAGCTCAGGCCTGTATCCTTGTGAAAGATCGCCAGTGTGATTTCACAGTTACGTCCAGTATAGCCATCAGGGCAGTGACATTGGAACTTGGTTGGTGACTGTGAGATGCAGGTACCGTAGTTACAGGGCCTTTTAGCACACGCAGTGTAGACACACTGTCTACCAGTGGCATTCTCCATGATCATGTGTCCCGGAGGGCAACTGAAAAGACGAAGGCAAAATGACACCATTAAGCTTTGACAAAAGTAGGCGTGAAAGACAGCATTTAAGACTTTAAAGCAGTCTTTGATGACACTCTTTATACAGTTTCTGAAGTAGCTACTAGAAGTAAGTTACTTAGAATAATTACAGGATTGTAGTCTTTTCTAAAGCACTCATAGAATCATAGAATCGTTTAGGTTGGAAAAGACCTTTAAGATCATAAAGTCCAACCGTTAACCTAGCACTGCCAAGTCCACCACTAAACCATGTCCCTAAACACCACATCTACACGTCTTTTAAATACCTCCAGGGATGGTGACTCAACCACTTCCCTGGGCAGCCTGTTCCAGTGCTTGACAACCCTTTTGGTGAAGAAATTTTTCCTAATCTAAGCTAAACCTCCCCTGGCGCAACTTGAGGCCATTTCCTCTTGTCCTGTCACTTGTTACTTGGGAGAAGAGACCGACCCCCGCCTCGCTACAACCTCCTTTCAGGTAGTTGTAGAGAGCGATGAGGTCTCCCCTCAGCCTCCTTTTCTCCAGGCTAAACAACCCCAGTTCCCTCAGCCGCTCCTCATAAGACTTGTGCTCTAGACCCTTCACCAGCTTTGTGGTGAACAATGAGCTCCACTTTAAACCCCTACATCTAGGGCTTTCAGAACTCACGTAGTTCCACTGGCTTCTGCAAGATTACCCATGTGAAAAATAGCTGGATTAGGGTTTGCAGGTCTGTCCAGGCAGGACAAGCTACGCTATGTTCTTTGTATTTCCATCACAGTGAATTTCCAGAAAAAAATACATCTCTAGAAAACTCCGTTTGTGTGGACAGTGGCAGTCAGTAATGCTTAAAGTGTACGTTTTCACAGCACAACTAACTTGAATTGGTGTTGTCCTAACCTCAGCCCCAGCCACACACAAGAACTCTGAGCTTAATGATGCGGTGCTTCTAATGCAACTCGAGTGGCCTGTAAGGGAACAGAGGTCACAGCTTAAGACAGTATAAGAAGTCAAACACTGACAAAAGAGAGCACATCTACATTGCACAGCATGAGCTTCACAAGACAGCTAGCCATGCTAGTGTTTCACTCCACTCAAGCTAACATTCCGCCTTTTCCTGATTTTCAGGGTTTACAAACATTCTGGATTTGCTGCTATTCTTTAAACATTTTCAATTAAGACGGGCAGCTGAAATTGTTACAGAATCAATGGAGATATACACCAATTATACATCAGCTAAGGGTAGTACCTAAAAGGACAGTGTTCTCTGAGTAACCTGAGGCCTATGCAGGCATCTAGCTTAGTGTTTCACTGTGGTTCAACTGATTTGATGAGATTGCCAGTGGCAGCCTTCAAGTTGCACACTTCTTCAGCACCCACCCTTTCCCACCTGAATCTGGAGGGTTTTGTGCTTTTATTTCCACCAATTACCTGCATTCGTGCATCATCCACAAATCAATACAAATAAATTCCTGGTTACAAGGGTTATTCCTACAAGCCTCCGAAGAACAGCCTTCTTTGATGCCTTCGGCACTTAATACTGACACCAGCTCCTTCACGTGAGTATCCAGAGGAATTCTGTAGTTATTAAATCTGACATCCTTCATACATCCTGAGGCAAGGCACAAAGAGACTATTTTAAAAGCCATTCAGCAAGAACGATTTGAAGCAGCTGTAAGATTTGGCAGTTTATGTTTAACAAAGGACCCAGGCTACCAAAGTTCAAATCTAGGACTGAATTTACCTAAACTTTCATAGCATCGTTCTCCGTTTTTTGACTGAATTTATTAAAGTTTTGATCAAGATTCCCAGTGTTTTCCACAAGAACCAAGCGCTGCTGCGGGCCCCTATCTGCTTGTGTTCAAGACAGCAGAACACGTACCCCTTCACTGTGTTTTCAATAGAAAAGTCCAAATATTGTGGAAAATCTGTTATATGTGGAAAATCTGTTACATTCTTCAGTGTGTACCAGTACAAGTTGTGTTTGGTTGATTAATTCTGGTTTACAGCTTAACTTTATAGAAGAGCAAACCACAAATAATGGTGAAACAGCCTTGGGTCACTGATAGAAATGTTGTACTGAAGATGTGTGGCATTAATTTCATATGCACAAGATGCCTCAGCATAAAAGCATATACCTTGATGAATTAAGTACATTTTATAACTTCAAAGCCCTTAAAGTTTCAGCTGCTTAACAGCAACATTAATTGTCCTAATTAAAATGATCTTCATGTAACCATTTGAATTCTTTAATCTACTTACTTAAAAACAAATACTATTACTCCCATAAATAAAAATTCAAAATACGAATCCCTAGTATTCAGAATCCCTAGTTCTCAGCATAAACTTTAGTTATCGGAATACTTCTAGTGAAACAATGGAAAACAATCTTTTTCTAAATAATCTGAGATACACTCATGGTGTAAGTTGTTATTCTATATAATGCATATATATTTCATACGTTTTCTCCTCACACTTTTGTGTTACTCACTGAAATACTTTTATCTGCTGAAAACATTACCACCTTGTTTCAAATGGATTTAGTAGAATCTGGTTAAAGAGGTGAAAGGCATGGGAGAGGGAGGTGATAGACAGATACCAGGCGCATTTAACCAAGTAATGGTGTGTGTCTTTCCTTGTCAATATAAAAGATGCGCTGCGTAACTGTGCATTAACTTATACTGTGATTTTAGGCGAAGGGTGAGCTGCCAACTAAGGACAGAGTAAAAAGATGTTATGGATTATCTTAACCTTACATTTCTCTATATTTCTGTCTCCTTTGTGTAACTATTCAATTTCCAGACTGAAAACTGATTTGTTTTTTTAACAAACATCATGCCTTCGTCCGTTCAGTTGCTAAAAATTTAAACTGTTAGCTCTAATTCAATAAACCATTTCTCATTTTAGTTAATGCTTCAACTGACTGACTGTAAAATCCAATAATACAAAGGTAGTGCATAAAGGTAATAAACCAGAGAGTTTGTTGTGTGCTGTGCAATGCCCATATAAAATGGAAATATTCCTTTCAGCATAGGGACAGTTGTATTTGGTAGGGAAGGGCAGCTGCTAAACTGGATAGAACCATGCAATGAACCAGTTCTGTGTATCTAATGTAATAAGCCATCCAGAGTCCACCTGGGAGAAGCTTGTGGATCTCCAGTTACAAATACTCTACATACAGTTGTGTGAAGAGGTTACCATCTTTGTTCCAAGTCCAGTAGCTAACAGTATTTGCACATAATTCCCTGCTGTACCTTCTTCCTAGTCAGAACAGTTTATTTGTCCCTTTTGTGAAGTGTCATGCAAGAAATCTGTTTACTTTGGGCTCTATATAAACAAGAAAGCTTCTCACAATATGCCCATGTAGTACCAATAAACCTTCATTTTTACAGGTCCATATTCCAAACAGTGAGATCAAGAATTCCTCACCTTGAAAACTCTTGTTCTGATTGAATGGGTAGGTGTTTCCAAGGACCAAGCTGCTGGGGTCAATCACAATCTCTTTGTATACTCCTGCTGCTTTCAGAATTTCTCTCTTCCCACCTCCTTCATAAAGGCGAAGCGTAAATTCATTTTCATTTCTCTCCAGTGTGATATGATGCCATTCACCATTATCAATGTGGTAGGAGGGAAGGCTTACAGAATAGTCTCCATCACCCAGATTATACGAGACCACTAAGAATCCCCGAACAACCTTGTGGATAATTAACAAAGTAGTAAGAAAGAAAAGTCACCACCTGACATTTTGTATTGACATGTAACTGTCACATTACTTGAATTAAGACTTGTATGCAATCATCAATCTCAAAGCATTTGTTTAAATTTAGGGTATGTTTGCACTGCATGTACAGCGTAATACAAAGATACTTCAGGTGCTACTGAACTTGACAACCTAAATACTGGCAGCGGTGTACTCACAGTAGTATGTAATTCACTCCGAGTAATTTTATCCTGCTTCTCTCTTGGACAAATTTATGGAGTTCTTCAAATGGTTGAGAATCTGGTGCATCACTTCTACACTGACAGCTCAAACCAACTTAGCTGAAGAGGTGACTCATTCAGTGGTATGTATAAAATGAACAGGTTGTCATTTTGAGAGCAACATGATTAGAACTGCTACAGGCACCTTTCTTGGCAGGGTCTGAACTATGCAGAATCGGCCACTCGTGACCACAGCTGAATAGGACACCAGGGTAGACACACTATTCATCCTATTCTGTATAGCAAACTATACTTCACTGTAACTGGCAATAAAGTCATTCAAAATCCAATGGGATACCATGGTTATGCGGTCAATATCTTAAGTGAAAGATCAGATCTGTAAGTGTCCATAAAACAAAATTCCAAAGTTTTTGTGCTTAGGGTTTTTGTGCATAAGGGTTTTGGTTCTATTTCCAACTCTTAAGCTAATGTTTCTCTGGGCTAACTCTTCACGGGCACTGATTTAACTTTACACTACTACTGTCTGGGATGCCTTGCTCACCTGTAGGGTGATGTGCTCATCCTTATTTCGAGACAACATGCTCGTGATGACACTGTCAGGCTGCCGTGTCCTAATCATGGCTTCAAAGAGCGTCCTACGGGCAGGCACGCTGACGGGAAGCTGATAGCGAATGTGACTTCCTGGCCCAAATGTATATTCTTTGGCAACTAAAACAACAGGATAAAGACCTTTAAACCATTTTGTAGGGAGAGGGAAATATTACTGTTCCATTATTTTCATAATAAGAGTTGAAAGTAAAAAAAAAATTGTACTGCACAGCATGGATCCATGAGACATAGCTTGTCTTTTGGGACATGTCCCTTTATCTATTTCCACAACTTCCCCAGTCACTCTCCCATTTCATCTTCCTCTGTAAAGAGGTGATCTCCCTCCTGACTTGATCCTGCTAACGCTTCTCCTTACAATGCTCACACAGGATGACAGCAGGAAAGCAGAAGCTCTGATCAAGACAAAAGAAGAGACTGCAGACAAAATATTAAGTACCACAACCAATTTTCACAACCTGCTGTTTTATAGTTGTCTTTTTGCTGCAAACTTTGGCTCCATGAGGGCTAAAGAAAAGATCCTACTATACCAAAAGCACAGATCCTTAAGCCAATAGAGTCTCTTCCAGACACTAACAGAACAGTAATTTCTAGTTCCAGTTGTGTAGTTCTAATTCTGCACAGTAAGTGGTACTGGCACACTCACATTTAAGTTTTAGGTCATTAGATATTTCTGAAAGTGTAAACAGATGCAAATTCAAAAAATTGTGATGAGAACAAATAATTTTGTTCACAATTCTTTTGTGATGCAGTCTCCATTATACAGTTATTGCACAAACAACCTCAGGACTAAAGAAATTATCTGATACTGAGAAGGTAATTTCTGAAAGGGAATGAGAAAAGAAATTGTTAAAAATCACAGGCAACGACACTGAAACACGGCTTTATACAATGTAAACATCAGAAACCACCTCAGCAATCAATACCTGCAAACATTTTGAGTTTTCTGTATTGTAGAATTTACCAGCCTATCAATAATGTAACAGAAAAACAAACTTCACCTTTATCACAGCGATAGCCATAGTAACCCGGCAAACAATGACAAGCGAATGATCCCCAGTCTCCAAGACACCTCCCATGAATACCGCAGGAAGAAGACCCCATGGTCTCACAGCTCCCATCTGTCAGTGTGCAGCCAGGGAAGCTATTCAGGGACTCTGCAGGAGACTGAAGGTCATATACCTTCAAGAGAAAATTGTGTAACACTGAAATATTATTTAAGAAACACTTATACTTCATTCTTAAACAGAAATAGTTATACCACACGACAGTCTGTTCTTCGTCTGCATTGCTTAAGATGCTAAGTTTGCTTTTTGACATTCAGATTTCAACTTATTTTATCAAGACCGTATTTTGCCTTTGAATAAACTCAACTGACTATGAAAGCAAAAAACCCCTAATATTTCCTAACAAAGCAGACAGCTGGCCTAAATATACCATTATACAATTGCCATTCAGAAGTTCCCTGAACGCACAAAAAAGCTTGGAAGACAGCTGCATGAAGTAAGGGATAAACAAAGGCACAGTTTCTGGCTCACAAATACATCTGTTTCCAATTGAGAAATAACTTTTCAAGGTAGCTATTCTAATTATGACAAAAAAATCCAGAATTTTCTTGTATTTTACACTGACACATATGAGCATTGAATAGATTAATGGAAGCAAAAGTTTCAGGTATAATACAAATCTCCCCAAAATTTAATAAAGAAGTTTACTTCTTTGCTAAAGCAAAATGTTACACTTCTCTCACCTGAGTATCCAAGATGAAATTGCGCAAACAACCAGAAAAGTGTTTGTGTAGCAACTGTGGGTAGGAATATGGTAAAGATTCTTTTACACCACCCAGCTGTAGAACATGGTTCACATTCAAATACCTTTAAAAATCATATGAATAATAAAAATAGATGTGAATTTACCTTCAAACATAGGCATTATATAATAAGACAGATAAAATAACATCTATTCTGCATTTCCAAATAATAGAGGCTTTATAAAATAACAAAAGAATGCAACTATTTTATCCACTTCTTTCTCTGAAATACAGTCAGTCAGTAGGCAGAAGCTGGCCCTTTAAAATAAAGGGTAATTTATTTTTTTAACATGACAGTGAAGCCTATTGGGAGTTTAACTGTGGGACACTATTATAATTCAGGTATGTTTGTGTTCAAGTCAGGAACAGCTGTGATATTCTAGACACCATATACTCCTTCAAGTGCTTCTATGTGTGCACATTCATCCTATACTGTAGGAATATTACAACAAAAACTGTTTTGTGTATGATAAAGGCCAGAAACCTAAAAGTTGAGTCAATGTGGTCTAAAAGGTACAGTACACATGTCCAGGCTCTGCAATGTCTCCTCCCCGAGTTATTAACTCAATTTTTTGTTTTCATTTGTTCTTATATTTTTCCCCTGTTTGTGTGCTCCTTTCATGACCAGGAGGGCTCCGTGCATCTGCTGACAAGGCTTAATCCTATTGCTAATCAGCACACTTGCTGGGACTATCTATTCCACAGCTCAAGTATCTTTATCAGTACAAAGGTTTCCCTAAAATATAACCTGAATATTCTTCACTGTAACTTAAGGCCCTCTACAGAAAAGATTGTCTAAATCCTCTTTGTAGTATTCTTTTACATACACTGAGACTTACCATATCTCTCCTCAGTTTTCCCTTCTTTCAGTTAAGTGACCTCAATTCCTTCATTCTTGATAGGTCTTATTCTCAAGGCAAGCTGATTACAGTCATTGCTCTTCTCTGGACTATACCCAGTTGGTACACATCTATCCTGCACTGTGGTGCACAAACTGGACCCAGGACTCCAGCTGAGGCCCAACAGTGCTAACCAGAGTGGAAGAATTACCTTCCATATCTTAGAGATCTACACATGTTGAGGAATTACTGTGTAGTGCTTGTCTTTTTCACGTTAATGTGGCATTGCTGACTCGCTTTCCGACTACCATCCATCTTTTACTGATACTTAGCGGTTGTTCCCTTCTCTGTATTTGTGAGGCTGGTTATTTCTGCCTACATGCATTACTTGGCCCTTTGTCTAGTGGAAAACTACAGTATATTGCCAGGTCCTATTTTCAGTTTTCTGAGATAATTTTTAATTCCAAGCCATGCCCTCCAACACACCGGTCATTTCTCCCAGCTTGGTGTCATCAGCAAGGGCCATAAGCATCAGTCCAAAGGATTGAATTATACTGAATCCAAACCCTTGCAGAATGCAGCTGAACACATCCTTCTGCTTTGAATGTAGTAACTGCTTTTTGAATAAGATTTTCCAACTTTTTCAGTTTTAACTGAGGATAAGGGCTGACCCAATAGTACAAGCAATTTAAACCACCAGAGTCATTATCGCACCTTGGCTGTATTACTTTGCTGGAAAACAAACACAGGTGGATTGTATATCTCAATATGAGATGCTGCAGCCCATAATCAGGCACACCAGCACCAGCCTACTTGAATCAGCAGTTTATGCAAGTACACCAGGCTGTGAAGTGAACGGCCGAGGTATGGATACATGCGCATTTCCTCTGACTCGGCTACAAAGGCAGTAACCTTGATGTGTTAGTCTGCCTTAGTACTTTTGCCAAAGGTTGTCAGTAGAAGCCCTCAGACTTATACCAATCAGATAGTAAGATTGGTTGAGGATCCAGAGTTATTGCCATTAAAAAGTCAACTGGCCTATTTCGTGAGGTTTTCAAGAGCAGTGACTTGATAAATAAAATGAGAGAAATCCTGTGGGTAAGGGATGGTACACAGTACCCACAAAAGCTCCAGTAGTAGCCACATAGTGTTCTGGGGTTGTCATTTAGTATTGCAACACTACTCGGAGGAAGACTGGTTCCTTAAAATTTGTTTAGTGCTTTAAGGTCTAAGACTTGGCCCAGGCGGTCTTAGAGAAAAGCAAATTGCTTTTATGGTCCTAGTCATTAACAACTTTGCTTCGGTAAAATGTTCAAAGGCCTTAGAACAAACTGTCTTTCAGTGAATCTCCAGAAATGTACCTTGCTCTTCGTGGAACAGACCCAAAGACTTCACAATTTGTACGATCTTCAGTGGACAGCCATTTGCCTACTCCTTCTATCTCTGAAACAACAGCTGCACTGCAATGATCCAAAGTGAATCGAACATCCTACACCAAAACACAGGATTACTGAATTAAGAATTTCTGTAAAATTCAATAAACAAGTTATATCAAATTTTCATCTTTTTCTTTTTGCATACCATCAAGCAAAAAGGGATGGGTTTTTTTCCTGCTCTGTTTTCCATCTTGCAATAAACAGTAATGCCAACATGGAACCATTTAACAAAGAAGGCACGTAACTCTGCATTTAATTTATGCTTCTGAGTAGTTTAAACACTTTCACAAAAACTGTAACTGCGTTTGCAAATAAATAATTATCTGCTTTTTGTGCGTAGGTAATTGATTTCAGTGTCCAAATGTGTACACTGAATGTGCAAATGACAACTAAGCCTTTATGCACATTCCATATGCGTTGCAGAGCTTAAAAAACAGGAAAAAGATTCCTCTGATCCCAGAATATAGATTACAGCATAGGTAAATTTGGAATTGACAATGCTGTCTTCCCAAAATTCGTATTATTCATCAAATCTACAAGCACAGTTAGAATAACACATGTAATTACGCAGTTTGTTTTTTCTACCCTCCTGTTTCTGCACAGGCAAATGCTATTGGAAATATAAACATCCTGATGTGGAAAAAAATCAAATAACTGACCTGACCACTGGTTCTGACTTCTAGTTGATGCCATTTTTTGTCTGCTACATTCAGATGACTTGGAAACTGCAGCATCACAAAACCTGAGCCATGGCTCATCTTCAGCACAGGAATACCACCGGAGAGTTCTAATACAACATGAAAAAGAAATTAATTTCAGCTATGAGAACCTTTCCATTTTGGATATTTTAGCAGTTAGTGCATGTATTAATTTAACGGTTATTGCTAGTCACATAAAGTGGGGTTCACTATAGAAAAAACTAGAATTATATTCTATGACTTCTATTAGGCAGAAATACTCATTGAATATAGTATTTATTTTTACACTTTAGACTGTGCCACTTCTTTGTCAAAACACTGGAACTAATTCCTGATAAGCAATCTGCGATTTTATAATGCTCTAAAACAATTAACACATGCGGGTTTTACTCCTTCCCGTCTTCTACTCAAATTTACAAGTAACTGCAAAACAAAGGAAAAAGAGGTTAATGATTAACAATATCCAACAACTTCACCTTTCAATTAATTGGGAAGACATAAAATACCAACCATACTGTGCATCTTGTATATTAATTCACAAAAACTAAGCAGTCGTAACCTTTTAAATATGTGTCAACATAAAGCAATGAGTTCTACTTGTGTATAAATTTTCCTACAGTGGCATGCTGGGGCTGGATTCATCCATCAATCATTGCCTGTTTAAAAAAAAGTGCAAAAATGCCCCAAGACTGGAAGCAGTTTAAGTGGATTTTTTTTCTCACCAAACTAGATAAGAATGACACGCAACTAAGACCGCATTAATCATGTAATACCTATCTTCAAAGTAGGTAAATTCTTTTATAGCACTGCAGTTTTCTTAGGGGCATTATTTTTTTATATGTATCAATCTGTCTATTTTGCTTTCCCCTTGATTTCTACAACTCTGCGATGGACCTAAAGCCATAGGTGCAGGCTACAAAAATAGACATCAAAGAAGAAAGACCTATTAGGGAATGTTTCAAAATATTTTCAAACCAGAAAATAAATTATCTCATAAGATGGAAAGACAGAATTCATACTCTAACTACTACACTGTTCACAGGCAACCCGTTCCCAAAAGACATTTAATTTTTTCACACATTTTTGCAGAAGTACCTATTGCAATGAAGCTTTCTGTACTCCCAGGTTCTGGATTTGATAAAGGACCACTGTATAGTAAAAGCCCATCTGGAACCACAGTAATAAACTCTAGAGAGAGTGAGCTTTCAAAACAAGGCCTGATGGGACGAAACCATGCATAACCATTTCCATGGAAACTGTGCTTAGTCTGCTGGCAGTCTGGTCCATGAAACGAAGCAGGACAAAGACATCTGAAAGAGCACAAACAAAAAATAGTCAAAATTCCCCAATGTTCAACTTTTTTTTTGTTTTACATGCAAGAAATATAGCACTTAAATCACAGTAAAAAACCAGCAGTGAAACAATAAAGATTTTATCAGAGTGTCAGGGGTGCTTGGCAGTTATTAAAATATTTTAAGAGTACTAAGTGTATTTATCCACTATACTATCTCAATCAAAAAAAAAAAAAAGTATTTTTGAGGCCATGTTTTTGAGAACGATGAATTATTTCACTAAATAAGTAACACAGAACACCAAACATCAATTGGTCAGTTTATTACAGAGAAAACTCAGGGAGGTTAATTCCTAGCTAGAATAAACCAGTATAATTTCACTAAAGGAATACTGGTGCATGCCAGTGATGCTACAATACAGAAAGTTTCCTATCTAGTATTTTCTAAACTCCTTATAACCCATTGTTTGAACTACATTTCACTCCCCCTACATCTCTGCTGCTACCACTGATACTCACTTTTATCATTACTCTTCTGGAAAAGAAAAAGAAAAAAAACCAGAGCACACTTCCCATTCCTTCATACTGAACTAGGTGCTCTTAAAAAATGACGTGTTAATTATACCACTGTTTTTGCCCCATGGTTTTCTTTCTTACTCACACACTATTTCCACCGCTTTCAGGACTACAGCACCATTATTGGGCCATTAGCGAAAACTCTGTTGTCATTAGATTTACACTCCAGTGCACTCATGGGTTTTTTTTGTTTCTCCTTCAGTCAGAAGTACATTTATGATTTTTTTAGACCTTGTAAGCGCCACTCGACACTTTAAAAATAGAAGAAAAAAAAGTAAGAGAATCTGCAATACAACTTTCCTCACCTGTAACCATTCAAAGTGTCAATACACATTCCACCATTGAGACAAGGGCTTCGAGGGTAGGAGGAACAAGAGCGATGAACTCTGTCCCTAGCTGAACAGGTGCAGACCGCATTGATGGTGGTTGTTACCGAGACAAATGACACGCTTCCAGTATCCATCACTGTTGGGATGTCACTCACGGTGAGGTGGTTTGTACAACTGTTGCCCTCACTACAATTTGCACTCCTACATTCATCTACATCGATCTGTGAAATGTTCAATTGTAAAGCTGACTGGATCTAAGAGAAAATACAGTTTAACACATCACCAGTCTCTTCCTAATGAATGCTTTTATTTACTTTTACTTACTTTCTTGCGTATTAATTAGTAACATCCCTGACTATGCAGGCAAGCAAAATGATTTAACAAATACAGGAAAATTTCAAAAAATTACAGTAGCAGTATTTCCTAAAAACTTAATCATTGACACAATTGACTGTGAACATGTTAAATCTGTACTGGTCTACTAACATTATTTCTGAGGACCAAAGCTTTGAGAGCAGTGATACTCCACCTTCCAAGCTGTGTCGTCTGCGTCACACTTCTCTGCACCGTGATAGCAACAGGCATATTTTAGGTCAAGCCAGGATAAAAATTCTTCTTCATGAGTTATACCCAGATATTATTTCTTACGTTCTCTCACACGTAAGGATACAGACACAGGGCTCAGCTGCATTCAATAATAATGTCCACAGACAGTGGCCTGACAAGACCACTTCATAGCAATTAGAATTCAGCCTACTGATTCGTGCCCCATAAACTTAAATTTAATGTCAAACTGTCTGAAACAAAATGCAGTCAACTCAGCATAGTGGATACTATATTCTATTCTACATTAACCTTTGCTAGTTCATTGTTTTTATCATTAATTGAGGGTGCACCTGAAAGCCCAAATACCCAAACAAAGAGAAGAGCCTCACTGTATATATAGGTCTTGTAATGTAGTAATAGTGTCTCCGCAGTTAGCAACTTCTAATCCGAACAGATCAAAGAATGAGCAGAAAGCACAAAGAAGGGAAGCAAGCTGTTCACAATAAACCTGAGGCCAGTAACAGGGCTGCTATTATTTCAGACCTTTTGTATTTCAGCGAGTAGCCTACGCACTGGATTAAGTTATCACTAAGTTTGTTCCCTGGCACAACAGATTTCTTCCTTCTGCTTGTTTGGGGATTTTGCACAGGTGCCTATAAAGCTTCAGAATTTGATTTGTATCTGGTGATTCGAATACATTAAAATGACGTGTATTTAGTGCCCAAACCTGAATACAAGAGGGCACTACTCTCACAGTCGTATACACTGAGGTATAAAAATGTAAACTACCAACATGAGATCAGGCTTAGACTCTCTTTATTTATACATTTAATAGGTATTTTTTCAAATGATAAAATGTATGACAAATATTTTAAAAATAAGCTTTGAAGAGACCAAAACAAAACAAAGAAAAAAAATAGAAGTGCTTTAGTATTTATGTAACTTGTGCAGTCATCTCAATTCACCACTGTAAGAACTTTGACCTTTATAATCAATTGTTAGTATTATCCTCAAATGTCCTAACATGTATTGAAAAACATGTCCCCAAAGGCATAAAATATACTTCATAATGACATGATGCATCCTGTCAATGCAGTTTCGTGTCTGCTGCCCACATCTATCACCGTTAGTGGAGAGTCTACAATGCACATTTAGACAGCTATGTAATACTGTTACAGAAAAACATAGTGTATATAAACAACCTTGGCTCCTTTACAGTATCAGGATGGATTATTTTTCTGCTAAATAAAAATAGTTGCTGTAAAGCTATATCCCAAGGAGGTAATGCAAACATATTATTTATTTAGCAATTCAATGAATAATTTCAGTGCTAATTACTTATTTTCTATATTTATAGTTAAACACATGTACAAAAACTACTGGAGAAATTCTCCAGCTATGATTGGTTTTCTGTAAACTATTGGTGACTATTCACTAGAGCTATTCATTAAATATTGAAAGGTGATATATAATTAATACAGACATATTTTTTCATTAAAATATGTGAAGCAATGCCCTTATTACCACTTCAATGAATTTACCTGCCATATATTATGGCACAGAGTATTTGAAATCTACACAATTTTCTGTATTATTGTTGCAGTAATTCAATAAATATGCAAAAGAAGCAGTCTTTATGCTTCATGAATGCTATCTGCCTCTGGTATTTCCTTCTTGGTCACTCTGAAGAGTCTCATAATCCACACAACTATTTAAGACACAGTAAAGATGTAGGCAGGTGGTAAGTTAAGATATTCCTGCTGTTTGGTCCCCAGAATCAGGCAGACCCTACCATATTCACACAAATGGAAAGTGCTGTTTTCTCTTCAGGAAAAATCCTCCATAAGATGTACCACGTATTAAACTCAAACGTGTCCCCAGAGCCACAAATGACATGTCAGGAAGTGCTGCCTTGTCCAGGGCAAGTTACAAGCCAAGCAGTGGCATCTTGCCTTTGCGCAAGGCAGCAGCTTTAGTGTCTATTCAGCAGCATCTGCAGTACTTCAGTAAAGCCAAAATCTGGAGGACTACAGAAAATAAAAGTGGGGCCAAGAGAAGAGTGCGTCTGGGTAACTGAGTTAGAGGGCATGCAGGATCTGGTAAGAGAGTAGGACAGTTGGTGAACATCAGGAAATGGAAGAAAACCTCTTACATTCAAAAACTATTTTCCCCTTATAACAGTAAAAAAGAGTAAAAAAAGTTGGGGGAGGGTGTCACTTCGTATTTAAAGTTGTCCTTTGGTGAGTTAAATACAATCACAAAATTGGTTGTCTCCATCTCACTTGTCTGTTCTAACTGTTCTTCTAACCTGCATATTCCTTCCAGCAGGATTTTTTTCTATGGATTGCCATCTCTTTGTACAGTAGAATTTCCATTTGGGTGGCATCAAGCCTCTACTGTAAGTGTCTAACCACAAGCTGATGCCTTGGGTATTTCCATCAGCATCTGGAACGTCCAAAAAGCTGTCATTTTCAAAACATTCTCTATACTATGTACCACTTTGGCTTCTAGGGATTCTTCTGCTTTCATATTTAGAAGTCTGATAGATTACACAATGAAACACTGACTGGAGAAAACACAGTTAACTGTACCATGATGGGAATGGAGAACCATCTTTCTGCAACTAAAAAGTCGTTATATTTATTGAAGCAGAAGTTAATACGACCATATAATAATTGTATGTATGGGACTAAGGAGAAGGGAGAAAGCTTGAATTAAGCACTTGCTTGACAAGTGGTTTTGTTCCAAGTGAAGCAAAAAAACCTTATCTGTAGATCTAGAATATTCTTTCACTGAGGTTTGGGATATATACCTTGCAAACTCAGTACTTGGGTGAATTACATAGATGCATGATAACCCTAGAGAATATACCTCATTTTTAAATGCTGCCATCTCAGCATGCAGTTTCTCAGGTCTGTAATATGCCGAGCCACCATGGACTGCAAATCTTACATCTGTCTGTTTTCCATCAATGTTCATCACGCTGAAGACAATGATATCACTAAGCTTAGCAGGTAACATTTTTGCTAGTAATTCCTTGAACTTGTCGTATCTCGTTTTGCCGTGTTCATCTCTCCTTATGAACTCCTCTGCTGTGACATCTGAGTTTGGGATTCAAAAATAGATAAACATGAAATAGTAGGAGACCACAGGCTAATTTCTCAATTTATTTCTTATTTAACAATATGGAAACATACCAGAAAGTGCCCTACAGTGATAAGTAAATCAAGTATTGATATAATAATACCTACATCACTCACAATCATTCAGTTATAGAAGCAGCTCACCTGAACTCTCACCAGCAAATAAAACCAACCTGACAGACGCACAGTGGCTGAGTTTTGTATGGCTTCATTTTCCAGCTCTTTGACATGGATTTGTACTGTAGATATAACATCAGGACAAACTCCATCAGAAACTCTAATTTTTAACTTGTGTATTCCTTGAGGAGTGTTATCCACCATCATCAAAGAACCAGTCCTCTGATTTAATCTGAAAGACCTAGACATAAACCTTTGATTAGGAAACCTTAATAAATCAAAATTGAGAACTTACTTTATTCATTAACATAATTCAGAAGGCCTTAAACGTTACTATGAAGGTTGTAGGATCAAAACTTACGGGAATTAGCAACCAACCTCAGAACAGCACCAGAAACACCTTAATTCAGAAATGACAATCCGCAGAGCTTATAAAAAGACGTTTCTGCGCTCCCAAATCCCCAGACTTTCCCAATCCTGAATAAAAACAGTGTGTAGTTGAACCACGGGGTTCAACATAGTCATCAGGGGCTGGTCTATGACATAAGTAATAGAAACTGACAAAACCACACACAGTCGTTCCAGATGCTCATTTATCCGTCTGGAACAGGATTCTGTATGAAATCTCTGATATCATCTTCTTTTGCCACTTCAAAGGGACAGTAATCAGTAATTATGGAAATATTCCATGACCACTATTATGGAACAGTAACCTGTTAATATGGAAAAAGACCCAGGGGCTGCTGACGGACAGAAAGTGAGTCTTTAATTTTGGGCTACATAAAGCTTTTGAACTATTATTCACAGCGGAGACAAAAATTCACATTCATTTTCACGTCCATTTTCTGTACTTCGAACAGCATACAATCATGCTATACACCAGCTCACTTTATGATATGAACAAATAATGTGTAAGTAGGAATTAAGGATCCAGTTCAACATTTCGATTAACAGAAAAAACTCCACTAACCTAAGAGTCTTGGTTTTCGCACACAATTGTAAATTTAGCCATCAACGGAGATCACCAAATGCCTTTCCACTTTTGATGAAATTATTCAATTCTGCCCTTTTAAATTTGGGATTTGTATTCCATCAACTCTAACATTTGAGGGCAAGTATTAAAAACTCTGCCTATTTTTAAATTAGATCTTACAGAATGCACATTTTTAAATAAATTAATGATGACATCTGACTAAGAATCAACATCATGGTGCGATCCTGCACTTTCTTAATACATAGTTACTCAAGTAAAAAAGAAAAGGAGCATTCAGAAGGTACATTCTTTAATACACTCAATAATCCTGGCTTTATGCACAACCTGAACACAAAGAAATACATGGCGAGTAAAATAATTACAGAAGCATAAATATTACTCATTTTGACACAAATACAATCCTCACTTGAGCAGTTTTCCTTCAGAGAGAAAAGTTTTATTGTCCCAGTCATCTTGATCTGGTGCTAACACTTCCCCAAGCACTGTTGTTGACCATTTTCCTGTTGAGATAAATTATAGTAAATCTGCATTTAATTTTTTGCTTTTCGGTGCACTTTACATTCTGCCGCATTAATTACTGCATTTAGTATTTTCAGTATTTCAGATTGCTGCTCAATTTGGTGATGGTTATGATCCAAGATTCTTAAAATAATGCATAGCCTGCCAGTTCTGGAAAGGTGAGTACACTATGGATGTCACATGAAAGAAGAAAAGCTCAAAACAACACAAAACAACAACAGAATGATACATGAATACAACTCTATATAAAATGCTCAGACCAAAAAAAAAAAAAAATCACCACATCAGGAGTTAATCCCCAAATGTTTCATTGCTATTCTACTATTTCAAATGGCACACCAGTGGAATCCAGCAAAAGAGGGAAGGCATCTTGTGGGGCGCAGCTGGGAGAGGAGGACGTGACTGAGAAAAGGAAATGGGCAAGAAGCCACCAAGCTGTGCCAGTTCTTGGCCCTTTTTTCAGGCCCCTGTGGGCTGTCACAGAAGTGGAACATCCAAGCAGCTGTTCTAAAATAGCAAAATGAGCAACTCCAGGGAAGGAGACCTTTGAATTCCACAGCCAAGATCCAGCAACGTGGGAAATTTTTAAGCTTCAAATCTGGAGCCAATCCACCCTAGAAACTTCATTCTCTCATTTCTATGGCAGGACCTGGTCACATCTTTTTCTAATTTAGGCATACCGAATTCAACAAAAATAACTCATTGCAAAAATACCTTCTGTAGATTGATCTTCTCTAATATTTATCAGAAATTCTACCATTTCAATGATAACTGAGATATAGCCAAGTCTATCTGGAATGGAATATTTGGGGAAAGGCGTAATAAACCATGCTTAATAAGGGCCACCAGGACTAGTTTAAGGTCAAGCTTTACAGGTAATTTCAGGAAAAAACACAGTAATAGAAATTCAAGACAAAGTTTAGAAAATATTATTAAACTGTTCATCCTCTGCTAAACCACTCTGATAAGAAAACGTAAAGCATTCACTTAATGGATGCATTTGCTCTGCTCTCTCCCACTACATTAAACCTCATAGTACTGTGGCTGCTATCACAGAGCAGCTCTCCTGCTGGTATTTCGTGAACTAGGTGCTGTGCACTGCTCAAGAAAACATCTTTTTTTTCACTTCAAAGACTACATGTTCTAGGAAGCAGTCACTTACTGCACCCCAAAGATTATTCTTTTCCTAAAAAAAGCACTGACCCAGCTTTCTCTCGGATTCTTTCTTGCCAGCAGAAAACCTCCCTCCTCAAGATTTCTATCCTGCTCAGCCACACAGTGGCTGTCGCAGTGGAGGTGGGACTGGTCTACAATTTCTGGGTAGGGCTCATCTATGAACCTCTGTTACTCTAAGTTGCTTCAGTTCTGCCATTCTCACCTCCAGATCTCTCAGCATCAGGTACTTTCTGAATCATGTGTGCACACAAAAACCTTTTCCTCTGTGTAGATGAAAACTGGTCAATGGAAAATAGATTTTATCGGTTTATAAAAATAGTGCTTTTCCTGCATGTGCAATATATACTTATTTGCAGCTAACAGTTTTTTGGTAGATGATCTTTTACACACTAGGGTCTGAGCTTTGCAAATATATTTTACTCGTTCCACTTTATTTAGTAGTTTACAGAATTGGAATTTCAGTTTCAAAATATGTAAACCATTTTAGAAAAAAATTAAGAACTGCAAGATAGAAATTATGTGTAAAACCGTGCTGTATTAATCAATCTGATTATAATATCCAGATAGCACTTACCTTTGTAACTGTACACATAGACTTCCTTATAGCCAGATTCATGGCAGTTGTCATTTTCATCACCAATTGTTATAGTTAGGGTGTTTGTAGAGCTCATGGCTGGAATCCCACTATCTGTTATAACTATTGGCAGATGAAACACCTTCTGCTTTTCTCTGTCAAAGGACCTCAAAGCAGTTACAGTTGCTGTGTTATTTCTGTTGTCAGTAAGAGAAAAATCCAAAGAATTCTGATAATCTGGTGGTAATGAAAATGTAAAAGGTGGCCCATTTTCTTCACTGTCTGGATCAAATGCATGAAGCAATTCTGATGTATGGTTCATATACACTATTTCAGGCTTCATGTTTTCCCAAACTACAGGCATGTATGGTGCCTCAAACCTTGGTCCATTGTCATTAACATCAAGCAAGTTAATCAAAACTGTAACGTTTCCAGTGCGGGCAGGTGCCCCTTGATCTGAAGCTTGTACAACTAAACTGTATTTTTGCATGACTTCACGATCTAGTGTATTTGCCACAATCACGTGACCATATTGGTCAATCACAAACTGTCTCATAGGATCCGAATCTGACTTTATAGAATATATAATGTTCCCATTCAAACCAGAATCCTTGTCTGTAGCTCTCACTGTGGTTACTGTAGTACCTACAGGCACGTTTTCAACGAAAGGGCTTGTCTGAATAAACTCAGAAAGGAAAACTGGGCTGTGGTCATTAGAGTCTTCAACTTCAATCAGGCACACTGCAATACTTGAAAAATCAAGATCTTCCACTGTAATAGTAAGATTAAACTGCCTTTCACGTGCATTCTCAAAATCCAATTTTTTTTTCAGTCGAATAGTGGCACATTGCCATTCTTTGCCATTCTCAATATAAAACTTCTGATCTGGGTCTCCCCCGATGATACTGAATATTAAGTCAGCATTTTCCCCAACATCTGCATCTGTAGCGCACACTTGCAGAACTTCTGAGTCGATGGCACTGTTTTCAGGAATTGTTGCCTGCCACATCTTTTTTGTGAATTTAGGTACATGATCATTGACATCTGCAATCCAGATAGTGGCAGTGCCAGTTCCTGTTAGCCCTCCCCCATCTCTTGCTTCAACAGTTAGAAAATAACTTTCAGTCCTTTCTCTGTCTAGCATTCCTACCGCTACATGGATTGTACCAGTATTGGGATTGATATTAAACATGTCAGTACCAAACTCATTTTTTACATTCTCTGTTATCCTGTAAGTCAGGACAGCATTAAGACCTACATTTGGATCATCACGATCAACTGCACCCATTTCCATGACTAACGTGTCTGCAGGAGAATTTTCAAAGACATTCCCATTGCAATCATCAGGCATGCATGTGAACATGGGTGCATTGTCATTTATATCCCACACATTAATAATTACATCAGCAAATCCCGTAAGTCCTTCTCCACCTTCATCAGTAGCCAATACAACAAATCTCCACAGTGCTCTCTCTTCCCGATCCAGCATCTTGTGTGAGTAAATGCTGCCTGTTTTCTCATCTATTGTGAAAATATCAGCTGCACCGTGCCCATGCAATGAGTATCTCAAATCTCCTTCATCCACGTTACTATCAGGATCATTTGCCATAACCTACAAAAGTTTTGAAAACAAAGACATGGAAATTATAAAATATGCAGTGACTGCATTATATCCTATACGCTGCTACAGTCTAAAGGAGTCCAAGCAAAAGCATACGACATGCTATTAATATGTGCATGCCAGATGAATGGCAAATGAGAGGTGGCTGAGGGACAATTCAGAGTAGGTAAATATGCTTTGCACTACAATAACAATGTAGTTATTCTAATACTAAAATAATATTTTATTTTTTTATATTTGTAGAGGTAATTTAACTATGCTATTCTGGCAGCTACTTTAAGATGTTAATGATTTGCTTTTTAGGATCACAAATTATCCATCCTGTTTATCCTACTTACTATCTTTGTAATTATTTTTCCGTAAAAGTCCACTTCTCTTCTTCCACTGACAAAAAAACTCAGTAAAACTAAATTTCATTAATATATCTGTGCTGGATTATTATTAACATAATTGTACCAGAGTAATCTGTGCTCTTTCATTGAAATATTATAATCTCTGAAACTGCATACACTACCTGAAGTACAAAGACTGGTAACCCATCCAGTTCCTCAATTATACTTCCATAGTATTCACTGATAGAGAAAACTGGAGTCTCATCATTTTTATTCATGACACTGATGATGATAACTGCATAATCTTCCCATTTCCCGTCAGAGGCCAACAAGTGAATCTCATACATTTTTGTTTCTTCATAATCCAGTGGTTGGGCAATAAAAATGGCTCCTGTTTCTGGTTCTACATCAAGTACTCCTCCTGTGTTTCCAGCTGTGATCTGATACCGTAATTTAGCATTTGTTCCTGTCAATTACCAACAGTGTCAGAAAACACACATTTCTTGAAGTAGAGTAAAACATGGGATGTTACGATGAAGTACAAATCATACCCTAACTGATTTTTGGTATTGTAGTTTTGTGGTCTTTTAAAACATGCAGCTATGTCAGATTATTTATCAGCATTTTCAATTCTGGTATGTCCAATTGTAATTTGTGTCTAATTATAAAATGTGTCTTTGCAATGAAGTATTAATTCTGCCTTTACTTATGATCCCTCGAATTCACTGAAGGACAATATGACTGGCCAAGGCTGTGGGACCAAAAAGACAAATTCTTATTTGCTAACACCCAGCATGTAAGAATGAGTTATCATAAAATACTTCATACTGTAGAACCATTCTGCGCTCATATTCATTTATGCATAGACTTTATCAACAAACAGGATAATTATGTATCAAGCCAGAGGAGACAGTCCTAACAGAACTTCTCAAAATTTCAGATGCAGTACCAATTTGCTGATCGTTTTAGATCAAGTAAAGACTTTTAGCCTTTCTGCAAGCTCTACCTTCACCGTTTTTCTCTTCTTCCCTTTCATAGCTACATCTTTAATCATTTACTTTATTAAGAGGACAGAAATGAAGTGCCATATATCCATCACATCAGGTCCCCTGATCCAACCCTATAGAGTAGATTTACAGCCAGCCTAAGTAACAAACTAAAAGTTCCCTGAGTAGGTAAATCCTTCTTCAGTACAACTCACCCACATTTGCCTCAACCTCTTTGAGTGGGTGAGGAATCAAATGCAGCCAGGATGTACCTGCACTTCACAGACATATGGACAGAACAGTCCTTTGGGACTTGCGCAACAAAAAAAGTATGGTTTCACCATACAGCAAAGTCAAATTAGTAGTGCACCATAGCCAAAAGATTGAAGTCTGTACCGTTGCTTCTCTCATTTATCAGCACTGGTTATGTACTTATTTTTACATGACTTATGGCTGAATTCCTGACTGATTTGTAGATAAAGCAGTATAGCTAAGACTCATCATATGCATTTAGGAAGCCTAGTTTCAAATATGAGAATGTGTACCAAAAAAATAAAGAACAATACAACTACACTGTCCATAGAGAAAGCAAATGAATCTCATTGAAATCAAGTCTGATTCATTCTAGTTAACCAGGACATTTTTATTGGCGCCCATTTGTAAGAAAGTGATATGATCTATAATAAATTTGTATTTGCTGGCACAGAAATTATTCCCCATCATCCCACATTAATGCATTGCCTCCCGAAATAAGTTATTTGACTTATGCCTCACAGCTCCATTATGAACTAATGTTCATACCCAATCAGTTCACACTTACAGAAGTTTTAAAATCTAGAGACAAAAAGACATTTCCTTTCTAACACCACTAACTATGTCTTGGTGTGCTGAAATTAACTTATTAATATTTTAGACACAGCTATGGGGAATTCCAATACTTTACCTTCATCTTCATCATTAGCACTGACTATAATGATAGTTGAGCCCACATCCTGGTCTTCATCCACACTTACTTCATAGGCACTTTGAGTGAAGACAGGCTTGTTATCATTCACATCGCTGATAAAAATGTGCACGTAGGCCGTGTCTAGAGAGACAAGAAACAAGAGATTAAAATACTCGGCTGTGCCACTTCTGTCAGCTACAATTCCTTAAACTGTCTAGCTGCACATTAAATGAAGACGAATATGCAGACAATACAGAAACAAACCCTTAGGGTTGTGGACAATATATATACCAACATTACTCAAAAGCACTTGGATATCAAATGAATGTCACATCCAATTTGTTTAAACAGATAATATATGAATAATTGATGCCTAATATGGCAATTGTACAGTTTTTAGTCATAACTTTTTGTCCTGAAGCCACAAAAGCCAAATTTTACGTCTTTCTTTAAGCACAGCCGACAACTGAGAATGGGATTTTCTATCTTGAAGTTTCCTGCTTCATACTTCATAATTACTTCTGACTGAATACAGTACCATATGCAGTGCTTTGAGAAACACCTCCACTACCCAAAGATCTGCATCCTACGGATAATGGGTGCATCTTTGCTAGCTAGGAAATACTCTCTAAACTCTAGCCATGAAGCCCTAGCTTTCTTTTAATTTCAGAACACAAAACTTGCCTGATCATCATATAAAATATCTCTTCCAGCTCTGACACAACTGTTGCACAGACAAACAGTAACCCCCCCCCAACCAAAACAACAGACACTCTTTCACAAGTACACTTGAAAAAAAGGAAATTAACATTTAATCTTGCATTTCAGAGCTTTCTGGTTTTTTGTTTTACCAATCCAGGTAAAATCATGCTTGTCACAGACATCTGTCTCTTACCAGAGTTTGGCTTCCCATGTTTTCCAGGTCGAGCTGATTCAGAGCCATCTACTGACTTGACTTCTAGAAGATAAGACCCTTTCTTCTCTCTATCAAACACTGAGGCAGTGTATATTGAGCCTGTCTGTGAGTCCAAGCGAAAATATGTGTAGTCTCTGCCACTGTCATGTAACAGGGAGTAAGTTATCTAAAGGATTAAAAAGAAGTTGTTAATTTATACTTTCCTTTTGTTGGATAGTTCACAACTAAATGAGTACTTAGTGAGAGGAAGAACAGTGTTGTGTTTGAGAACTTGATCAGGGCCAAGAAAGCTGGGTAAAACTGCCAGCTTGATCAATCTAGTTTAAAGTCAATTAACTTCCTTGCATGTTGACTGCTGATCTGTAAATGGAAATAAATGTCTTGACTAATCAGTTCCCAAGTTCTCTAGTTCACCTTTGCACAGTGCTTGTGCAACAGCCCTCAAACTCAGCTAAAGATCCCAGGTACTAATATAATAGCCACAGGTGAGCTGAATTTGAACTTGCTAGTATCATGGACCATGTTCTAGTCTCTAGTATATATATGTTTCCGTGCACTTGACTTCAGCTTGCACTCTTGTTCTAAGGATATACCTACTTTAGATTTTTAAAATCAGTAATGAATACATCCACTTTTGGTGTTAACTTGACATATTTTGTAAGGATTCAGTTTTCAGTATCCCCAATGATCTACAACTCACAGAAGCTTTTAACACATTTTTTTTTCCATTGATTTATCCAATCACATTTTAGGTCTATGTAGATCTTTCCAAACCAGAGCATCCTGTAGCAAGTTTTTCACCTGAACTACAGCTTGTATAAATATTTCTTCTTTGTTTTCTGTCTCACACCTACTAGTTTTAGTTGCATTTTTCACATGGCAAGACAGAGAAACATGTAACTAATTACTTTATTTCACCTCATGTTTCCCTATTAGTCATCCCTTTTCTAGGTTGAAGACTTCTAGTCTATTTAGCCATTGTTCATACCGAAGTTATTCCATACCTTTCATCATGGAAGATGTAGGTCCCCACTTGCTTACCTCACCATTCTGACCAAGGTCAAGGTCGGTGGCAGACACTTGAACGACAAATGTCCCAACACCAGCTCCCTCTGTTACCGAGGCTTCATAAATAGATGAAGTGAAGAATGGGACATTGTCATTGACATCTAAAACATCAAAAACAGCACATAAAGAGAAAACTATAAAAATTGAAAGAAAAAAAGAAGTACTATGATTATAGTATAACATCACTGAACAGCTTACACACCTGTTACATTAATATAGACCGTAGCGAATGCTGCCAGAGGAACTGCAGCAATGTTCTGTGCTCGAACCCTCAGTAGAAAGCTCTTTGTTGTTTCATAATCTAGTGGCTCAGCTACCAGGATTGAAGCAGAACCATCATGTCTGTTCGGAGTCAGGTAGAAACGAACTGGCATGTTGGTCTCTGGAATAAGCCCCTCTTCTAGGTTATAAGTCACACGGGGATCACCAAGGGCAGAAGTTGCTTTGATTGTCTGCACAGTTCAAAAAGTTTGCGTAATCAACACTTTTGTAAGTACAGCAACATTTCTAAAAGCTTTTGTGTATTGACTCTCCCAGATCTTCATCTCTCAACCAAAAACACTAGGACAAGTATTTCCTGATACCAAAACTTAACCCTGCCTGACACATCTCCAGGCCACAAATAGCTGCAGCCAAAGGTTACCAGTCATTACATGTTTGGTTACTCATGCTTTTATCCTAAAAATACCTATTTTGGAGTTACTTCATAAAGCTGTTCCGATTACTTATTCCAAGCAATCCAGCTGAACAACTCTAAGTACTCTAAGCCCAATAATCACCTCAGATAACACAGAAGCATTCAAAAAATTGGAATACCTATAGTGCTGTTCAAATGGGAAGGAAATTAAATAGTGGCTGCACACATATAAATTAGAGCAAAAATGCTGGTTACCGTTAGCACTTCTGAAAGAAAACTGACAGCATATCATTGGTCCCTACAGTACATAGAATTGTTATAAAAGCTCGCTATATTTAAGCAAATAAGCAACGTTCAGTTACTCTATAGCCTTAGAGCCACAGACAGACAAACAAGTCTGTCCCAACCTTACCAAAATTGATGCATCTCGTGTAGTATTCTCTGGAATAATAACTTCATAGCTGTCTCTTTCCCACTGTGGAGGCTGGTTTTTTGCACTGGTAATAGTTACCACAAGTTCAACTTTACTGCTCCTATTACCTCCATCTGTAGCAACAATCTCTCGAATTATAGATGACCTCTGAACAGTAAAAAAGGTTTTGTAACAAAGGGTTTTTATCAGGGCTCTGATGAGCTTTTTTTTTTTTTCTCCTTCAAAATAAATGAATACATAAAATTAAAGGCACACTTAAAAAAACCTGTACAGAAAAAAAACATCCACAACTGCAGAATACTGAGCTCAGAATATGAAGTAGGTACAAGGTTGCTGAAAATTCTGCTATTTGCTTTACTTAAGACTGCTGCAAAATGTTGCCATTTGTCTCAATAAACCTTAGCAAATTTCACACAAAGTTTAAAACAAAACAAAAAAAAACCACTTTGTGGAGCCACCCAGTTCTTAAGCTTACCTATCAACAGTTTTTGTTATTAGGTCTATAGGGTTCTTAGATTCAATAAAGAAAATATATTAAAAGGATATGCCTTCACCAAAATTCTGTGTGTCAGTTACTTAGAAGTTAAATTTCAATATAAAAAATACCTACTAGTTATTTAAAGATTGACATCTACAACAATATTTTCATTTCAACACAAATTACTTTACAACTCTGAAAATATCAAACTGCTTACGCAGGTATCTAGAAATGGCTGAAACTGGTAAATTCCAGACAACTACATGCTACAATTTTGTTCATTATGCCTTCACCTTCCTGAGGGATAGCTATGCTTAGTCCACCATGACTAACATGTATCAAGTTAGGGATCTGTATCAGAAGTAAAATTTCACACTCTGTCACATTCAGGTTTGTGTCTTCACTATGTTACCAGGCAATGAGTTAAGTCCTACACCTGGCTTCTTGCTCCCCTGCTTACGGTCTCAGCCCACTAGTCCTTGGTATTAGTATGCCAAAGCTAATGAAATAGGAAGAACAAGCTCTCAGAGGCAGTGCTGTCAGCTTTCCAGCTGAAAGCAGGGCTTGCTTATATGCAATTCACAGTCAATGAACTCATCAGCTAAAAGCCTTAGACTCACATTTAATTTAAACATGACGTATCGATCCTTTAATGTGAAGGGGTAACATGGAGGTAAGGACAAACTCATGACCTCAGTCCCTCCTGAGATAGACAGCTTAAAAAGGAAAGCAAGCGCCATACCCGAGATATGCGTTGGTTCACAAACACCCAGCCTGTAGTAGGATTAATTTGTAAATAATTTGGTTCTTCATTTGCTATCGAATATGTAATGGCAGCATTTGAGCTGTAGTCATCATCGTGGGCTGCAACACGAAGAAAGCTGGTCCCAACTCTTGTGTCCTCTCTTAGGAAATCTAATGTAAGGAAAGGATATTTCAAACTGATCATTAATTCACTAAAGTACCATGAATATCTTGCTAAGAAATGAAGAAATACTAAAGTAATAAGGTATAGAAGCTATAACTTTATCTTCCTTGGAACAATGGCCATAAAAATCAAAATGAGTATTTTAAAGAGCTGCTATCACTCCAGAGCTATGGATCACATTTGAACCTCATGTTATCACATTCATAACCTGGATTTCTTATTTCTCATAAGATAATACTTTTTTTTTTGTCTTGTATTTTTACTAAGGGACTAATTGCTCTGTATGAAATATACATAAATGGAATTTTAATTAATTGCAAACAAGCAGAAGAAAAGGACACCATTGTCAGAAACTACTTTCTAGGATTTGCACAGTATAACTAACTGAGAATTAACAGTCTTCATTTTTTTATTAGTATTATACATGCCTCTGGGTGTTTATCCATAACCAGGAAGGGTTTTTTGAAGAACCAAGAAGGAAAGGTAAAACAAACAATGAAGAATGATGAAATTCAAATGGGAAAAGGAAAAGTATGTAATCAAAAGTTATGACAAAAATCTATTGGTCAGAAAACAAAGGATACAGTTAGTGCTCAGTGCTGCACACTCACACGCTTATTACAACTTTCACATCTCTGTGTAGTACTACAGACACTTGGTATACTCAGGTAAGGAAAGATATTGACATGGCTATTGTTTCAAGGAGTTTTCCCATAACAACACTCAGGAAGGCCTACGAGTCAAGACCGTACTTGTTACATTGCACATTACACAGAATAACAATTCTGCAATTAATTAAGGTAAGTGCATCTCTGGCTGCAATCACCTAGTTGGTCACAAGATCTACTGCCAGGAAAGACAAAACCCAAAAATCTTAGACATCAGGTAAGCTCACACTCAGGGCACCGAAACTCTATCCAATGACTCTCAATTACATTCATAGTGGGTGTTTTCAAATCTGGGATCATTGTCATTTTGGTCCAGGATGATAATATTTATCTGACATATTCCAATGAGTGGTTCCGCTGCCTGATCTGTTGCTGTCACAGTGATAGGATATTCCCTCTGTTTTTCTCGATCAAATACCTGAACAGTTGTCAGAACTCCTGAAAACAAATTAAATACCAGAGAGTTAAAATACTATGCATTTGACAATATTCTACATTTACATGTTTATTTGTCTGTCAATCCATTGAGATACAATGCAATAGGTTAAATACACATATAATGTGACCTTCAGGTTCAAGGATCCAATCACAAGATTTAACAATTTCAACAGCTTAAATTGTACTGCTCAGGCAGATACAAACTTCATATACACTTACATCTACATACAATTGGACTTAAATTTAGAAAACAGAGATAAGTACCAAACTAACTTTAAGAGAATGAGTTTATAAAAAATATCTCTTTTGAAGAGCAGCAAGTACAGGGTAAAGGCATGTTTCATGTCTTTTATACTCCAAAAGTTCAGCCTGAATTTAGTTTTGTCCTTCCAAGACTTAGTCTCTGCTGTTTGTAAGACTACTGTCATTTGGATAAATCATTTATATGTCACTAGCAATGTTGCAAGATAATGTGCACTTAAAATATGGTGAGTTTTTTTAAGCTAGTTACAAAAACACAGAAGTTATTTCACACAGCAGAACTTCCACATTTCAGGGAAAACACGAGTTCTAGTTCAGCATTGGACATGTATGAAACTTAAGGGAGAATATTTGTTCATGCTGTTAATACATGCAGTTTATATTTTGTCTGCTATCAAAAAACTCAATGAAAAAGCACAAAGTCTGATTTTATTTAAGCTTTTTTTCCATCAGTGTAACAAAGTGGTTTCTATATGCCAGTACCAGTTCTGATATTCGCTTTACCTGTGTCAGGATGAATACTAAATGCTGGTAGGACACCACCTCTGTGCATCAAGCCATATTTCACTATACCATTGGCTCCTTCATCAGCATCAGTGGCTTCGACCTGCAGTACAACTGTCCCTGAAGGCTGGTTTTCCAATACATAAGCATGTTCCTGATAATACTGACACTAAGAGAGGGGAGGAAAAAAAAGAAAAATCAAGGACTTGCCATGCCATTTGATTTAAAGATATATACTAGAGGGGAAAAAAAGAAAAAAAGATTTAGCTACACTTCCATTCACATGCACTGATGCTAATGTTTTATCTGTACCGTGATTAATTTACAGACTTCGCTTGCTATTTTGCAGTTATATGAACGCCACACAACATGAGGCCACTGAGCATCTCCAACTCGTGAAAATATTTGGAGAAAAAGTTACAGTTGCATATGCTTCCAAATGCAAATATTTTTCTATCTTACCAAAAGTCTGATAAAAAAGAGGGCATACACTGGCCCAAACCACAGAATTGCTTTGGTCAAAAAGGGATTTCCACACAAAGTAACTTTGTCAAGGACAGATTACTGAGAATTTCCAAGGTTGACATTAATAGTCACTGACTTTTCAAAATATGCAACATTGCCCATCAAAATTTTAGCCACCGCTACCAAACTTGAAATTTTTAGACAAGAGATCTTTAATATAAATTAACATTCTGAAAACATATTCAAGCATTTATTTTTTACAATACTTTACAAATGAAGCTAAAACACTTTCATTCTTCCCTCTTTCATCAGTTCCAGACATACAATCATCAAAAGAAGCCTACTAATTTAAGTAATCTATTAATTTAAGTAATCTAAGTAATTTAGAGAGGTATTTTGGAATACTTTGGAACAAGTCTACTGCATGGATAGCTACACGCATCAATTCCTCATCACATATATCACACTGAACCTCCAAAAGTTATTCACTCAACCTTATCTTCTAAAATGCCAGAGATGAGATGTGGTTCAGGAAAGAGACAGTGCTCACAGGAGCTGTTCTGCCACAAGAGGAGAACAAACCCTGTAAGTCTTAGGAGAGGGATGGAAAAGATGGAGAGGACAGCGGCATCAGGACTCGAAGAGAGACGAAAGCGGACCACTTCTTGAATAGCTCATCTGCTCCATCACTTGCAGTGACGACAACAGTCTTAAACATTTACCACACAGTCTAATACAAATGACTGAGCCTCATACATTTACCTTCTGAAAGACAGGTTTGTTATTGTTGACATCATCAATTTTCACAACAACCTGGGCAATACTTGTAAGAGAATGAGGCCCTCCAGAGGCATTATCATCAGTAGCTGTGACATTAAGTACATATTCTGTCCCCTGCAGCTTAGGAAATGGACTTGAACGAAGTCTAACTAGCCCTGTAAAAACAACAATAGGTTGTGGGGTTTTATTTTTTTACTACATTAACCAATTACTGTTATTCTTCTCACTAGTAAGCATGACAACAAACCACTCTGGTTTACCCATTCACCAATAAACCACAAGGCTGCTAGAGTTTAATTTAACTACGGTATTTTTACTGCAGTCTGATACTAAAACAAAATTAAGACAGCAAAACATGTTTGTTTGTCTGCAGGTATGTCTACAGAGCTAAATGCAACAACAACTACAACTCAGCTGACCTGCATATATTAGCTTTAGTCTATCCGCTGCAGAAAAAAAACAAAACAAAACAAAACAAAAAAATCCAGAGAAACTTTGTGGCAGACTTCTGTTTAACCTGCACCAGCCCCACCAGCGAGCCTGGCTATGCTCCTGTATCATTATTGCACTGAAGCATGTATGACCATGTCTACAGCTGTAGCTACCCATGCTAGCTCAACTGAAAGTAGTACAAGTTTACCTTCCTGCAGCACAATCATAGCAGCATTTAGCTATATAGACATATCCTCAGAAACCTGTATTTTGCTACTCTCCCAAGTCACCCAAATGATACACCCTCCTGGATGGGACATAAAGCCACTGTCAGAGAAAGATGTATAAAAGATTTGCTACAAAAGCAAAAGAGACTACAGCTATCTGAGACCACGCAGTAAGAAGCTGTCATTCTTTTGCTCCATCATCCATCAATCACCTCTATTATTCATCAGGCATAATAGCAATTGTCATTACAACAGAGTATTGTCACACCATCAATGCCACTCAATTTGCTTGCAAATGTATTGCTTTAGCTGCAGCACTTACTTTTGACACATTTCCATTTTACCTCGGAATTTCTGTGACAAGGGGGTACAGACTATTCCCCTGACATCATTTCTGAAAAGAAACTGCTGCAAGCCACTGTATAAACCTTTATTGGTTTATTAAGCAACAAAAGCCCAAAAGTGTTTTGAAAAAAAATGCTAATGTTTCTAAAATTAAGTTTCAAAGACTATAAAAATTAATTGGTAAAAAAGTATAAAAGTACATATACATGATTATCTATATTAAAACTATGGAGCTAATCCTAAGAGATGCTATGAATCAATAAAGATTTGATTGAGCACTTACAATAAAGATTTTCAGAAGCATCAGATATACTACCCCTGTGGCAATTAGGCGCTTTTAAAACCATCGTTCCTCTTTAGGTGCCAAAGTATCTTTATAAATTTAACTCTTGGAACCTATAGCTCTATTTTTAAGTCAGAAAGGATAAAAGGAGCTCTCAATAAATTCAGGATCATGCTTCAACGCTTGCAAGTTACCTGCAGACCATATCTTTGGGAACATTTCAGAATCTAACATTAATATTGCAAAAACATGATTTGCATTGAAATTAAAATTTCATGCTAAGTGAACTCTATGAAACAAAGAGAAGGAATAACTTAGGGTGGCTCACTCCTTCCTATATATTCAACACTTGTGCTTTGAAAAATGTAAGTTCAGATTTTGACTGCAGTTCAAAACAGGTTAAATATAAAGTAGTTTAACTGAAGTTAATTAAGTCACTTCAATCCGTCAATGGGATTTCAATTTGGTTGCCTGTTTCTGTCTCAAAACATCCTCTTTTGTTTTTTCAAGCAATGAACAGCAAATGAATCCTGTTAATTTAAAGGGATATGCCAGCCTACTCAGATGATGTGTGTTTGTGCATTTTTTTTTTGAAATTTTTTTTTTTTTTTAAATGAGGACACCAACGTTGTGGGATTTTTTTCTGTTAGGGTTTTAAAAATACGCAACTGCTGAAACAGATTTAAAAAGATGTAAAAACTGGTATTTCAGAACAAATGACTGCAAACTGCAAAGTATTCTCCACACATTTTTTCTCCTCATGCATGTAGTATTCTTGGCTAAATAACATTGCTCATGTGAATGATTTTGCCCTTAAATGAAAAATATCCTTACTGAGTTCATATTTTATATACTTTTGCCTTCATTGAAATAAAACAGTGGTAGTCTCCTTCCACCTACAAATGCATCATTTTGTGTCACTACAACACAAGTAAACTTGGTTAAGAAGTGTTTGCTCACACATGCATAAACAGGTCATAGATATAAGCACGGGAAAAAAAAAGCCTCGTCTAAAAACCCAAATGCCCACTTTAAACCAGTTAAAACTGAGTTATTGAAAAAGTTGCACAAAGAAAACTTCTCCAGTCAGAACTGTCATCCTATTGTTTTTTCTCCTCACACAGCTATTTGATTACTAATAGTATCTTTGGCTAATCGCAGCAGGTGGATGTCAAGCTCTGAGTGCACCAACAGGCCTTGCAAACTCTCCCTCCCGCTCCCTGGGTTTGGCCGTCCATGTTCAAGGCCAGCTCTGACACAATGCAGCCGGCTAACCTTGGATCAGACAGTTAGTTGTCAGAAGCCTTGTCTGTGGCCTCTGCCCCATGTCTCAGGAGCTGCACTTAAGCTCAGGTCCTTTCCTGAGCTCCCCCATGGGGGTGTGTATATATACATACCTGACCACGTATATTGCTGACCCTGACACTGCCTTGCTGACTTGGCTTCCCAGCTTGACCTGAGACCTGCCTCATCACTGCAAATCTGTCTGGTGACCACTGGACTGTTGGATGAACCAGGTTTATATCACAGGACCTGCTTTGCTGCTCTTGCTCAGGACGGTGCTCTGTGGCTGAGGGCCCTGCCCCTGCCTGCCTTGCTGTCACCCTTGACTCCTAGTTCATCTTACCCTGCAGAGTAGCCCTTTCTTGCTACAACTTTCAAACTAGACTTTCCTAGACTTTCCTAGACTAAATGTTATTCAAATCCTTGTTTGACATTTTGGAATGTCACTGTTATCAACAATAACATTCTCTATTAAGTTACTGTCTATTAAGTTACCTGTTATCTATAATAATGCTCTCTATTAATTTACTGACTGAAAGCAAACAATAAACAAGTAAGATAGCTCAATTATACAAAGCTTTTGGAAAAATGCTACAATTTTTTTGACATTATAAGAGAGTCTAGAACAATTGCATCTTTTTCCTGCACTTCTTAAAATTAGGTTAGTATTAGCTTCAAAAATAGCATATGCTATTCAGTTTTTATAATTGCTACCTAATGAAGACCGAACTCAAGCTGCATCACATCAGAATCAACATTATGACTGCAGCAGCAAAGAGCTAATGTATTATTACCTTTCTTAGGGTCAATAACAAAGTTTCCTTTTTGATTCCCAGACAGAATATCATATGTCACACCATCTCCATCAGGGTCAACAGCATTAACCGTAGCAATCAGTGTGTTTGGGCCTGCATCTTCAGAAACAAAACTCCTGTAGCTGTTAAAAGAAATTATGACAACACATTTATGAATTTAGACAGGAAATAATATATACAGAACTATGCTTTATGCCTACTGGCTACCTGTACAAAGGGTACTGCAGAGATTTGTAATTTATTAATACAATCACATTGATGTTTCTTTGTTAACCAGTGAAATGATAGTATTGATGATCTAGCCAACCATTCAGGTCTTCCTGTTGTTACCTCCCATAGAATTCCATTGCAGACTTTCAGCAGTATTGAAACTTTGAAGCTTAGCTTCACAACAAGACTTGGGCTAAATGCAGAATTCACTTTTTTTTTTTAATTTTAAAAAATTAGTTGCATGATTCACGGAATCAAAGCAAACATTTGCTAAGTTAAAGCATTGCTTGTTATAGCACATTTTCTGACACAAGCTTTCAAAATACTTTCAGTGTAGTCTTTGCACCAGCGTGACTAAGATGAGAATCAGATCTGGAGGATATGCGCATAATGTCAGTTTTACAAAAATCTCTTCTCAAGTCCAGACACATCACTGACATTGTAAGCTCTTAAGAGGCATTATCAGCCTAAACTTAATGCTCTCTGGAGTAGAAAAGCCACCTGCTTTAGCAAAGTCCCAAATATTTATTATTTTATCTGACTGGATAGAGCATAGTCCAGACTAAGCATAGCACAGACCTGTCCACAGTAGATATCCCAAAGCTCAGTCATAAGAATGAACTACAGGCTGGCTGTATCCAACAATAGAGATAAAATACATATGTACCAGTGGGTTCAGAATGCTTATGGACCCACTCTCCATATGCTGAGAATGGGAAAAAATTCAAAGAAAAAGAAAATGGATGCACAGAAAACCTCTCCCTTAGCTTTTGTTGTCTAGATATGTGTGTTTTCATCAAAACCTTCATAGAAACAGCTTTTTGTCTTCCCCCAATTTAATATGCAATGAAGTAAGAGAAGTAAATTATTCTGGTTTAGCTCAGTCACAACCCTCAGGACACTGTCTTAACTCTGCATCTGGAAAGCAAATGAACAGTAATTCTGATAATTTTGAATATTAAATTAGGGACAGAAGAGTTCAAGTCATCAGAAGAGGTCTCTTAAAAAGGAGAAAGTAAAAACTGACAAAATGAAACACAGTGGTAGCCTTAAGCATTTCATAACTGAGATGAACAGTAACAGTGATGAAAGAAAGCCCGTGGCAAGGAATCGTAAGTTTATACTGGACTGCAAATCTATTTAAACAAAGGGCTGGAAGGACAACATCATCATCTTGATTTGTATTAGCCTGCCACAGAGCATAACATTAATTGCAAACTAGTCTCTCAACAGGACCTAATTTACGGGTGTTCATGATGAATCTATTTCACAGAAAACTTCAACTACGTTCTGTCTGAAATTCACCTTTGGGTTCAAGATTTTTTTCATAACGGGAAAGACAAAGCGAAATCAAAGCATGGTTAACCTGGTTAAACAAAACTTGAGATAATTTGAATTCCAGGATCTGAATTCAATTCCAATGCCAATCTACACATATATACAATATCAGTTTCCCTGCTATTGCATAGGGAACAGAAAAGCTTCTTGTGAATGTTTGGTAATTTAAAATAACATTCATTTTAATCATATTCTTCAGTAACCATTAAATATAAGAGTTGGCAGGGGGGGTTAAACTATGTTTTCTGCTTCCAATTTGTTAGAGATGTTTACGTTAATATTATCACTCATTTCTGATTAAAAAATTAGGAACAGATACAAGACTAACAGATACAGATAAATATTCAATGACCCTGAATATTAAAACAAATAAATGAAAAATAGGCATCATCTGGTTTAGTATTTGAAAATGCATAGAGATCCAGTAAGAATTTATGAAAGGTCAACTTTTCCAAGCCATATCTCCTAAGCAACGTTTAGGAAAGAAAGGAAGGCACAAGATTTTGAAGCCATAGGTTACCTTTACATAAAGTAAGGACTGTCAGAAAGCTTTGATGTTTTGTTCAGCTAAACCACAAGCTTAGCATCACTGAAATCTCTGCCTGGGTTTTGTTCTGAGCAACTTCTACTTTTAAGAGTAGAAGGCTGATGCAGAAGCTGACTGGGAATTCCATTACTAAGCCTCTAATGCAAATGCAAGGTTAAAGTATTTTTGACATTGCTTCAGACGATTCTGAGCCCCAACTATGGAAGAAAAATGCTTACTGATGCTTTAGAAGGGAGAAAAGAAAAAAAGGTACAGTTTGTAGGGCATGGGACTAAGTGAAATTAAGTGAACTCCACTTATTGACATTTATCTTGTGGGTTTTATAATTCAGTGGTCATTTAGGATTCTGTCATCTGAGCATTTTTCTTTTACAATTATAAACCAGGGATGCAGACAGTTGACTCTGTCTAAGCTTAAATTTCCTACTTAAAAGGCAAAATTCCACCACGTACTCTGGATGAGGGCTGAGGACAACACTGAGTTGCCTGCTTTTTCTGCTTGATTTCCTTTGGTAGTGGAGGGGTCCTCTTGAAATGTATAATCCGAAATGACTGCACCACCTCTTTCAGTACGTATTGGAAAAAACTTAAGAGCAACATCTGTCAAAAGAGACTGTCTAGATACTACGTCTATCTAGCTAGATATACAAGTCCTACTCTACAGTGAAAGTATGCCTAAACCTGAAAATTAAGAACCAAACTGAAAGCTGCGTTTTTTAAAATTTTTTTTACTGGTAGTAAGAGAGTCTCAGAGTCAAAAGATCATCCGTATTTGTCAGTCCAACTCTCAGATTTGATTGAACCGAAGCTAGTTACCATCCTATAATGATCCGCCTTTCGACCAAAATTTAAAAAGCAACAGTAAAAGACAAAGTTAACAGAGTTCTAAGAATATGTATTTACATTGTCTGGGAAAACTCAGGTGCTTCATCATTCACATTTGAAACATGGATCCTAACAGTTGCTGTCCCAGTCTTCGGCTCTTCCCCTTTATCTACAGCCATAACTATGAACTCATAAAGATGGTCAGGTCGCTCATAGTCCAGCTGTGTTGCTGGAAAAATAGTACCATGAGAAGTAATACTGAAGTCTTGACTCAAAGTGTAATATAGTAATTCGGCATTCTCTTTTGAATCGCAGTCCGTGGCTGTCACTATTAAAAGAGAAGAGAAAGACATTGTGTAGATCAAAGTTTGTGAATTGGAATGTTAAGTACTTTAACAAGAGAATTAGTGTGTAGTATAAAACTGTAATAGCATTTGCCTTGGCATGTGGTGATTGAAGTAATTTATAAAACTGTGCTATCCCCTGTGCTTTTTATTGAACTAACCCTTACTTGTTTTTTTTAAAAAAAAACCCAACAAGTTAAGTCCCTGGTTGAATTCAGCCACTAGATCTTACCTTTGTCTGCTGGATTTAGAGCCCTGTACTACCAAGAACATATTCTCACACAGAGACGTATATTCTCATGTCCACCTGATCTATACTGTTGACTTGAGTTGAGGTACTCAATGCCTTCTTTGCCTCAGTCTTTAACAGGCAGACCAGTTATCCTCAGGGTACTCTGCCCCCCGAGCTGGAAGACGGGGACGGCGAGCAGGATGAACCCCCCGTAATCCAAGAGGAAGCAGTCAATGACCTGCTACGCCACCTGGACGCTCACAAGTCTATGGGGCCGGTGATTCTATGATTCTATGATTCTATGACTTAGGACCACTCGGACAGATCACATCCTGTGTGATTAAAGATTAAATATTTACATATATTATTCAACTGATGCAAGTTATGTGTTTGTCAGCTCCTACCCATACCCTACAAAAACCTAGCTAAAAGCGCAGTTACCAGAATAGTAACTGACAGACTACCATTAGTACAGGATAAATCACTAAGTAGAACAGTGGGAGGTTATAAAATCCTATTTACTAGGGAACAGAAGTTTTCCTGTAGTTTAATTTCCCTTTTCCCCTCAAGATTTATAAAAACTTTACATAAGGGTTAAAGACTAATATAAGGCCCTTCTACAACTGCTTAGTTGACATAAATTTGTTTGATTGCCAGGTCCTGCTCATTTCTTTATAAACATTTTCAATATAAGATTTTTGCGGTTTACAAAATCAAAATTTACATAATTTAGAGCATGATCATTTAAAGCTTAAATTCTTGATTACACTGGGAAGAAGCAAAGTCTTTTTCTCAAGCATCCAAACAAAACCTCACATAGAACAGTTAAACCATGCAAGAGGCTTTTAACGCAGAAGAGCAGTATTCTCTACAGCAAGCCCACACAGGACTCGAAGACGGGCAGAGAAGGCAAGCTGATGTGTCCATAATTTCTGATCCAACATCACTCTCTTCCTTCAAAAAAAAGAAATGTTGCAAGATTGCTACTATAAGCCTGCTGCTATAATACCAACCACAACTGAAGTCGTGTTACTTCAAAATCCTGCAAAGAAGATTTGTTTCCTTTGTCTCCTGTCCCCCAAAACTAATTTGTCTCCTGTCCCCCAAAATTAATTGGGCTGTGGCAGTAGTAAATCATTATGACCCAATTCTACAGGGTGCCATTTGCCTTCAGAAAGTTGCAACTACCCATGCTGGGGCAGGTAATTTTGCCTTCTGAACTGAATTCTGATTAGTGGGAGAAAAAAAAATACTCATACTGAATGTAACACATCGTTTTAGAAGTACTAACCTTGTAGAAGCGCAGTTGTCATAGTAACTGTTTCAGGAACACCAACTTTGCTGTAAATCGACTGATGAAATTCGGGGGCACAATCATTCACATCTGTGATTACAACCAAAACCTTAATGGAGAAGAGGGGAATGTTAAACAGTAAAGTGAATCAAGGCAACGACTTCATTGCTCTAGAAGTATCAGATGGAAGAATTTCCCAAAAACATCCTTGAGGTCTTCAGAAGCTATAGCACATAGGATAAGCCATTTTTCTTAGATTGCACTTTTCCTGCTGAGAACCATTGAAATATTAAGATTCCAAAATACTAGGAATTGCCAAGTCCCAGTCCCTTGCAGCAACATTTTCCACTCACCCTTCATCTCCGTTGATTATTCCCTATTACTAATTTAAAGAAAAATGGACCATCTGCTTTCCAAGCATCCTTTTTCCATTATCTTCCAACACTTCTGTGATTCGTAACACTATAAATTCTACTGCCAAGCATATTAAGCAGTATAAACATCCAAGACCAAGTTCTGAATTCAATTACAGCAGTGTAAATCAGACATAAATGGAACTGATTATGGTAAAACAAGAAAGAAGTACAATTCTGCTTCTAACATCTTTAAAAAATGTTCTTATTTCTATGTCAAATATGAGTCTACAGTTGCATTGTTTACAATCCAAACAGTAAGGAGTGCGTTAAATTAGCCTTTATGGCGGTTCATACTGCTACACTTCAGACTGTCTGAAGTTGGTTGAGGTATTCTGCATCACAGTGCAACAGGTAGACGTATACTCTATCTACCCTTCTGTAGGTTCATATAGACTGGGAGTTGCTCTCTCTTAACTCTTGAGGTTGTATCAGTGTAAAGCAGGTACAAGTTAAACTACATTTAGGCTAAATGTATTTGTAAAATCATTTCGTAATCCTCTTTCAAGTCATATTCTACCACTCTTCATCTTGTAGTACATAAAAGGGTCGATACAAATTATCAGTCTCTGGTGTGCTACAGCCACTGTTTGTTACATTGACATACTGTTTCACTGTCTCTCTGTGTCCTCACACTCGTTTCTAATAATTCTGCCTCCTGTTCCCTCTATAGTGTACATCTTATTTCCTGCAGCAGGAACAAACTGTTATATTGCATGCATTTCCTAACTCAGTGAATCCTTGAATTCAAACAACTGTAGTAATGTAGTAATTATATTTAGAAATATTTTTGCTGTCAAACAGCTTTCTAAAGCACCATGAAACATCATCTTTTAGTATCTATGAGTTTTTATTACTTTCTCTCTTTACAAGTTCACTTTGTGTTCTTGTTACGAAACAATTTTCTGTTCTGCCTTTGTTTTAAATTGGAATAATCTCAAATATACACCACACTTTATGAAGGTTTAGAGTAAGACAAAACTTCATGTCTGGCTCGGCCGCATCCGCTTCCGTATCTTCCCAGATAAGGCTTAGGACCTATGATGGGCAGAAATAGCCTTTTCCGCATCTGCAAGACTGAACTTTAAGAGTGCTTAAACCAGCCCTCAACATCTACCCGCAGACAGAAAGACTTTTAAAATGGACAGTAGAATAGACAGCATGAGCTAGGGAAATGGGAGCCCCTAGTGAATCTGTACAGAAATCTGGAAAGCCTGAAGGAAAATGGAAATACATACAGACTGCCAGAAGTGAACACCTACCTCAGCTGCACTACTGAACTGTTCCTCATTTTCCTCTGCTCTGACCAAAAGAAGATACTGGTGTTGGTCACTCTCATAATCCACACTCCGAGTTAAACTGATATCTCCTGTTGCCCGATCAATACTGAACAGACCACTAGGATTAGTTAGTAAACTGTAGCTCAGGGATTTCTTTTGATATGATACAGCAGTGACTGTAAGAAAGCTGCATTTTAAAAAAAAAAAAAAAAAAAGAGGACTTTTAAGCACGTAATACAGCATACTGAAAAATGTAACAGAAGTGATACATATCAGAAATGATGGTGCAATCCTGTAGGTCTGATCAGAGCAATACTCACTGAAGTCAGTGATAGCTGTACCTAAACACCAAATTCAAACATTTTGTTATACAGTAGTTCTATCATCTTGAGGTTAAACAGATGAAGATAGGATTCTTGGAAGCAGAACACAGTAAGGATTAAAAACACAGGAACAGAGAATTTCGTTTTTGCTGCAACTGAATTTGCCTACTCTTTCTTCTACGGTAGTGATGGTTTTCAGGCAGGAAACTAAAAGATAAAGCAAGATGTAAAAGATTCATTTTAATAACAGCATGGTAAGTTTGCTGCTGCAGTCATACCATCCTAAAGTTTCAACAGATAACGACAAAAGGATAAAAGCCAGTCACTAACAGCATGCATGTTACGGGTTATACAGGACATATGTTTTTAGCTCTTGTCTGGCACTATCTTTTTTCCACTGAAGTCCAATGTGTTTAAAGTCTTCAAGTGGGAAAACACTTGCAGTATGAAGTAAAAGAAGAAATTAAAAAATACATATTTTTAAAGGGTTTAAAACAGAATACTAATTCCTCAAGTGTTCGTTGCCTTATCATGCAGGCTTCTTAGGAAAAAGAATTCCGTCTCCCAGGAGAACCCACCAACATGTATGATCCAGTGACAACTACAATCAAAAAGACAAAACTCAGTTTGTCCAAACACCTTCTTCCCCATTGTATTTCCATGCTGCTGTCTTCTCACTTCCCTCAGGTGCACTACTGAAACAGTGGAAAAGGTTGCTGTAGGTCATTATCTCACTTCAGCCGTTTTCTGTATTTTCCTATGATGTGGTCTCACAGTCAGTTTCAGCCAGTGCATGACCATGTTCCTGCAACAGGAATTATTTTGCCCTCCTTCTAACTCCCTACCCTGACTGCATGTTCACGCCACCTCTCCTCTCCTGTCAGCACTAAAAATCACAAGGCCATGCTGTGAGCACATTTAACAAGCCAACTGAAAACTTTTTTTCTTTTTTTGGCTTTGTCTTTCATCGGATCAGCCTGCCCATGCAGCTAGCATATTAGCACTAGTGGCAGACCAAAGGAAGAGAAAGATTTGGTAACGCTCCTCTGCTCAGCAGCAGTCTTCAATCAGCCTACAATTGTGAAATCCTAAACCCAGAAATCCAGTGCATGACAGCAACTGTTTTCCTGCGTACGTGTGTAATTGGTCCAATTTAAGTATCAGAACTTTAGGATTGTACATGGATTTTCATGACTATTTCTGATCAACACGCAACAGGAAACCACTTTCACTGGGCGTGTATTCAAACCTCTTCTGACATAATAACAACCGCATTAAACACTTCATTCCTTTCGGATATTACCAAGTAATCTGGCAAACTGACTAACCTACTGTCATCTTAGGTGTGCAAACCTATTTTTAAATAGTGATAAAAAATACTTATAAAGAATTTCATTATTTTTAATCCTAAACATTATTGAACCCAAGATGGCATGTACCTGTTAGGTATTGTAGCATTTTGCAGTTCTTGCATTTCTTTTATGCCTGTGGTATTTAAGTTTATTGCAGTTTTAAAGAAAACCCTCGTTATCTACTATTAACAGTTGCTAATTTTTTTTTATCTTAACACACCTTGGTTATTTAGACACTGTAAAACTGAATGTTGTAGACTGAACAGTAAAACACAACACTACAGATAATATAATATTGAATGTTGTAGACTGAACAGTAAAATACAACACTACAGATAATATAATAACAGTTGTATGGCCACACAAGGAAGACGTTTACTGAACAAAAATATTCTCAATTCAACTGCAAGAGGAAGTGTTTGCCCTAAAACCAAAACAGTCTGGGACAGACAGAACCGAGTATTCAGGTGGACCTATGTTACTAACATTTTCTGTGATATTTAGATCCACGTGGTTATACAAAGGATGGAAAAATAAAATTACAAGTTTTGTGGCATCTTCATTTTTGCTCAGTTTGTCACCGTGACTGATGAAGACAGCAAAGACAGTCTTTTTGGTTTTTCTCGTTTTCACTTGATGGAGAAGGCAACTCTCCAAATTTGACACATAAAATTTATATATTCTTTCATACCAGGATATCTTTCCTCATGATGTAACAGTTCTAATTTATATTCTGCATTTTGTCTGAAAATTAAGACACAATGAACATCTGCTAATACTTTCCATATCATTTCAAAAAGCAAGAAACTATAATTATTCAATACTGCTTTTCTGTATAAAAGGGTAACTAAAAAATACATCAAACTGTATTCTTGATCAATTCTATTAAGATATCTGAATTGCTACTCACAGTATCTATTTATGATTCACAAACAATACTGAGGCTTTGGGGAGATCGCACAGAAGTTAAACTAGGAACACACTCTCACCGCATTATTAACTGTTACTTACGATTTTCCTTGTGGCATACTTTCAGGAACATAAACAAAGTATGATATGTTGGTGAACTGTGGTGGTCGAAATCCAGCAATTACAGAGACAGAGGCTGGAGACCCTCTGCTTCCAAGTTTATCTGCTGCTAGTACAGTCAGTAAATACTCCTTGTCCCTCACCAATGGCAAACCTGTTGTTTTAACCCAGCCAGTGTCCTTTTCAACTTCAAATCTGTCTTCACCACCTAAAAAGAACAGATCCACAAATTGTTGTCAGCAAGAACATTTTTACTTGATTAAAATTAAGAGGAGAATACGGTATCAATTCCCAAGTTGGTTTTGGCTTAGAATCAGCATGCACACAAAAATTTGAAAGTTTGTTTAGAACTTAGAAATCAGTAATGACACTCATGATTAGATTTCTAAGTTGCATTTTACTTCTCTGGACAATTATCACTCTTCTTTATCCTCCAATACTTTGCTGTTGTTTGACCCTAAATATCCCTTACCAGAGAATACCCTGCTAGAGTCCTGGCCAAGAGGAACAAATTCACCTTTGGAGCGCTATTGCTACTCCCCTTCTGCTTAGACAGTTTTGAACTATTACTGAAGTTTCTTTTAAGACACCCCACAAAGAAAATTATTCATGAGTCTGTACTAGCTTTGCAAAGCTAAGGCACAACCCAGACCCTTAAAAATTTGTTAGAAATGAACCAGAAGCACAACTCCTGCAAGGGAGAAGGAACGTTAACCCTCTCCGCCCAACAAACTGTGCTCCACACACTGCCCTATCTCATAAACAGGCAGTCCAGCAGAGAGGTGCTGACTAGTGCTGCCACTGCCATCCCCTCGCTAAAGTCCTGAGGAGTACTGACTGCTCCAGCCCCCATCATCCCCCAGGACACAATCTGGACAGGAACCCAACTTTGCAGGGAGAACACACTTCAAATCTGGCAAATCTGTCCGTACTCTCAATAAAAGTTGACTTTTCTCACACACAGAGCTGAAGGCTTATGAACCTTTTGCAGGAGGCTGCCACTGCCATCCCCTCGCTAAAGTCCTGAGGAGTACTGACTGCTCCAGCCCCCATCATCCCCCAGGACACAATCTGGACAGGAACCCAACTTTGCAGGGAGAACACACTTCAAATCTGGCAAATCTGTCCGTACTCTCAATAAAAGTTGACTTTTCTCACACACAGAGCTGAAGGCTTATGAACCTTTTGCAGGAGGAAGGGAAGATCTTTCACTAACAAAACTGAGGATAAAAGACAAAAAAGTCACAATAGTGAAGCCTAATACACAGGGAATGAGAGGGTTAAAATTTACCGTCCAAGAGAAAATATTCTACAGCTCCATGGATCCCTTCATCTGCATCCACAGCAAGCAGCTTGTATACTTCAGTACCTCCTGCAGCTTCAGGGGAAACCACAGCCAAGAATGGGAAGGGCTCCATGGCCCATTCAGGTACGTTGTCATTCACGTCTGTCACAGTAAGTGACAAGTGCACCAAGTACCAATCCTTTCCTAATGGTCACAGAAAAATGAAGAAATACTTAGCTACTTAATGGCACTCAGAGTAACAGAAACATGTATCAATTCCTAAGTGTGTATTGTCTGCAATATTGTTGGCATGTAATCCAGAAAAACTTGGGTTTTAAGGCTCTTCTGCAATTAACAGCATCCAGATGCAATGGGGGGAAAAAATAACCAGCACAAGTACTGCTGAACTGCAAGATCAGGGCCACCCATATTACATTCTACCAATACCTCTTTTTAGGAAAGATCAAACATTCTTAAATGTTCAAAATTTAAATACATGTTTTCTGAAGTTTTTTTGCTGATACAAAAAAAAGTATCAAGAAATATTTTGTTTATGCAATGATTACAGCAACGATGCCAAAAAATTCTAACCAATCTACCCTAACTACTGATTCTCCTGGTTAGAAAGTTCACTGAAATCCTGGTTGGATTTCAGAAAACCACTGAAATATGGTTTTCACTTCTAGTGAAGATTAAATGCTGTTAAAAAACAAACAAACAAAACCCCAAAAACAAACCACCACAAAATGGAACTATTCAATTCTCCAAAAATCGACAACAGAAGAGCCTTAAAAATTGAGGAAAAAGTATTTGTTATACCTCTGCCATTATTAAATCAATCAGTGAAGACAGTAGAGCTCCTAAACAAGTAATAAATATCAGGCAGGTATTGCTGAAAAGGTGGCAGACAGGAAAAATGTCAGACTGAAGAAACTGCTCTGAAATCTCCAGGAATGGAGTTAAGCATTCCTGTTAAAGGAAGAAAGAATGGGAAAATATCCTGGGTGAAGAAAGTTTCTGAACACAAGACCAAAGGATAGGATTAAAATCTTCACATTCCAAAGAAAGCAAAGTGATACAGAGGACAAAGCCATTTTCTCCTTAATAAATTTATATATACTTTCAACTGAAAAAAATGCTTCCTTCAATCACACACAGCTAGCTCAGATTTTGAAGCAGCTTAGCTGAGGTAACACAAGATGGTGACAAAGTATTTTTTTTTGTAACTGATAAATATTATCAGTAACATCAGGGGACACAGTATAAATATAACTTAGGCCTTTTGGCCAGCTTGGCTCCAAGTGGACTGGCACTGAACTTGTAAAAAGTTTTGCTACAGAAGCCAACTTGAGTGTTCCTGCAGTCCGTATTTAATGCCTCTGGCTCCAGAAGAGCAGTGTATGCACACCCTGCCTGACGCTGAAAGCAGTACAACTGCATTGACATGGCACTAGGCCCCAGCTAACAAGCCTGGGGAAGTGAAAGGGAATGTGGTCCAGGTAAAAACAGCTGTCCACATTTACAACACGATTTATCCACAAGTTTAATAACGGATGTAAAGTCAGAATTTTTAAAGCTGATGGTGTTAAAACTTCATTTCAGTGTGTATTTATTATTTATATATACATGAAAACATATCTACACACACGCATTTATTTTCAAAATAGCTTTACAGGAACTGAAACAACATACAAAGAAGAACATCTAAAATTATCATTTTAATTTAAATCTAATTAATAATACAAAGAATTTAGTATTTAAGACACTAAATATAAAGTGTTGCCAAAATGTCTAATCTTGTAAACAGTGTTATCTTGTTAAGAAGGAATATTCTCCCAGGAAGGAGTGCCACTTAGGCTGAACAGCTGTACTCTCTCTCTCTCTCCACTTCCTTAATTGCAGCATTACATCCCTCTCCAAAAAAAATCCATGTTCCAACTAAAACACATTATTTTTGTCTGATGTATACATTTACTGACATTACCCCTTCACTCCCACAGCAGCACTAATACATCTTTCACATCAGCCTCTTGCAAGCTTCAGCTTTTCATAATTAGGAACCTCTGTCTGATGGCAAGTGGCATATTTAGTACGCCGTATCATAATCTGCAATCTATAAACAACCAGTAAGTGGATTGTCGTAAAGAAAACTCCTTGGTGCTCTGATTAACAAAGTCAAATGTAAGTTTCTTAGTTTAGATTCCTGAGACTTAATCCATCATGACCTTTGAGTACTTTCTGTTCTTATCCAGAAAATTTTCTGAGTAGAAAAATCAGCATTCACCCAAGAATCACAGATGTTCTTCTTAGTTAAACTTGTAAAACTGTATTAATTCATCTGAATTTTAGAACTGTAACTGTGAATACATCGCTTTTTTTTTTTCCCTTTCTCTAAAGAGCAACAGAAAGTGTATTGACAGCAACTTGTTAAATCCAAATGAATTTCTTTGTAATTATATCCTGTACTCAGAATCTAATGTTCCAGGGAATATAATATTAGCTTAAGAGAGCACATATGAAAAAACGGTGGCTACAGCAAAACCAAACTTCTAATTTATCAAACAGTAAATCACAGAAGCAATCAGTTTCCTGAAAAATAACCTTAAACATGCCTTGCACCATTGTAGAACATGGATACCTACAACACATATTTTTACATTTTTGTGGAAAAATTCTCAGTTACCATGTACACCCAAGTCCTACAAAGTCTTCTCGACCCTGAGACAAATTGTGTGTGTTATGTATTGCACTTCTGCAGTCAGAAGTGTTGGGAGGCCTGGTGTAAAGATGCTCAATTCGGCTTCTCTAGCCGAATGTTCTTTATAATATTGCATGTGAAGCCAAGTTTCCAAAGATAAACTCGAATTATTTCATTATAAAAAAAGACTGACACTGAGGTGAGACTACTGCTACTGCATTGTCCTCGTAGTCACCCAGGTATAATTCTCTTCAACATTTAGACAGACTCTGTGAAAGCAGCTGCATGCTTTCTCCTCTGCTTGCAGATGCTGTTAAACTGCACAGCACAAAAGAAGCCAGAAGGAGCATCAAAAAAACATCCAAAAATCATGATGTAAAAAGTAGCAGCATAGATACTATTTCCCACTACCATACTAAATAGAACCAGATATGTTTCAAAGATACGTGTTTCATGTCAGAATGTGTGTTCCAGAACTCCCAGGGCAGCCAGTCCAAGACACCTGAAGAAACTGCAGAGATGGGAACTTGTTAGATGCTGATCTGAGTCTGAGGTTGAAATACATCACAGTGACCCACAACAGGGCAAGTTCTAAATGAGAAGTGCCAAATGAGATCAGTGCCTCCTTGAACGCTCCAAAGATTTTAATTAAAAGGTTGTCCAAAAAGAGTAAGTGCAAAAGGGAGAAGTTAGTGTCAAAATTGCCTGTCTCTTCTCGAAAGAACAGGTCTTGCGGAAGCTGTCACAAGTTTGTAAATACCCACTATTAGCTTAGTTTGCCTGGGCATACTGCAGGCTTAAAATAGCAAGCACTAAATTAGAAGCTGAGTTAAGAACCTGTGGAAATCTGCCTCTATAATAGCAAGATCTATCAAGGTTTTGAGTGCCACTTTGGTAACCCTGCCAGGAGTAGAGAAGTTACTGATTTTTGTCTCTCTGGAGTCTGGAAATCAATACCCTAATCAGCCCGTGAACTCATTCTGTTTCAAGTTCTGCTCAAGTTCTTAACATGCATGTATTCCTCTATCCAAAAACAAGTCATAATTGAAAAGTAACTGATTTTTATTGAACAAGAAGTAATAAACCTGGATACAAATTCCACTCTTGCCACTTACTGATTGTCAGTTCACTGAACATTAATGTGCTGGTACTTAGTACATAATTACAACTGAGAAATACCTCTTTAAGGAAACTGTGGAAAACTACATCAGGACTGAGATTAATCCTCACATGCCCTAGCAAACTTTATTAATCAAAAACTAAAAGGACTTGGACATGTTCCTCCAGGTACTTGTGTTTTAATAGTTAAGAGACCTTAATGTCATTTGACATCTTGGCAAGATCAAAGCTTTCAGCAATATGTTGGTTACCTCTGAAACATCTGAATACTCTTCAGAATTTTGTTAGGATAGTCAGCAGGAACTGCAATGCACATAATCAAAGAGACAGGCGTAAGTGTCTCTCTTGACCAGTATATGTAACCACTGCATATGACCTTACAGATCTTATTGGTATGTTATCTTCTTCCATCAGCCATAGGCAATCTGAGTCACAAGCGAAAATACTAAATAAATCATCATGATTTCGCTTTCAGATAAAGGCAGTCTGGAGGAAAATTACCGTAAGTAAGTTTTCCCTTGACTGCATACCATATATCAAAGCAAAAACTGTAACAGAAACACTGAACAGGACTGTACTTCTCTGCACAGAGACCTACAAATGTGACCTGACAACTTGTAGAAACAACATCAGGGTGTCCAATGAAGCATGATCGGACAAGGACTTGCCAGAGGACAACGAGTGTGATGAAGAGACTGACATGGACAATAATGTGTAATATATGTATGTCTAGCAGGACAACACATTAAGAATTTCAAAGTATATGTTCATGAACATGATTTTTTTAAAGCATAACTCCACATTCTAACAAGCGCAGCAAATATTTAGAAGTTTTTCATTTGTTGTAATTATCATTATGTATACATTACAAAATGCAGTCTCATATTTTGTAACTGACATAGCTGCTTTCCTACAGAATAGTTGTTTTCCTACAGAATGGAGCTTAAACCGGACCTTTAATTTTTAATAAGGTATATAAAATTAATTTTCTTCCCTATTTATGAAAATGATTTGTGCTTCAAGACAGTGGAAGGAAGGAAGGAAATTTTAGAAACATACATCTCTTGATAGTTAAGGTGTCTCAATGCTTCCTTCCATCAAAACACCCCCACATAAGTATCTTGCAGATATATTAATTATACATATACATCAGTATATTAATAGTAGTAGTACACTGTTATGTATCTGCAGTCATATATTATGATTAATAGTAGTTTATTAGTAGTGTATAAGTAGTACATGTGCAGTAATAGAGCTACATTACGGGAGAAATAATATGTTAAAATTCCACTCAAAATCTTAGCAGAAACAGCTTAAAACCGGTAATCCTCTGTGGATTTGGGTTAAGTCCTACAAACACACAGACAAGTTCTACTTATCTGTGGTGAATACCAGGCCCCGATGACAAGTGGAGATACCTGCAACTATATTCAGCAGTGTAAGTCAGCCCACTACTGAGATCCTAAGTCAGAAATCTGACACAGGCTTAACTATCCCTAAAAGAATTTTCAAACTGTTTTGCAACACACTACCAATAAGAATTTCCTCAATATTAAACACTAGATACTGGATTTTCAAGCCAGGCACATCATAGATATCTTACACAATGCCATCCATTCAAAAAAATCCTACTAAAAGAGTATTTCTGCTAATTACATTGTTGGCACATATGTAGATTTTGCATTTGACAGATTTTCCTCCCTAGCTTCAGACAACAGAAAAATTTAAATTGTTTTCTCACAGATACTGAGCAACAAGAGATAAAACTCAAGATGGCTCTTGCTGCACATAAACATGACAGTAACATAACACTGGAACATCTTAAATTAAAGATTAGTATTTTTAGAAGTCATATAGAAAATAATACTTCATATTCAAAAGGGTAAAATCATCTTTGTATTTGATCACGAAGTATTTTTTCCTATTTTTTCTTATTTTTTTCTTATTTTTCTTCACTACAGAAACTAATGAAAACAGATTCTGTGAGCAGATTGCTTTTCCCACATGTTTGCAAACACCACTTATTTGCCCTTTGCAATATCAAAACTAAGCCCTCTCTACAGCTCCCTTTTCAATTGATATAAAAAAATAAAACTAAAATTATAATATCTAGTCAGATGTTTTTCCTACTTTAGCTGCTTATTTCCCTATTAGAGTCAATTCGTGTAACATCAAAAATCCTTCTTAGGGCAGCTCATCCTGAAGTCTGCTTTTTCTCTGATATTCCCTCCAGTTGGAATTACTTCCTTTTAACTTAATATTACTGACAAAAGCTGCAGCACTGAAATTCATTCCCTATCACCAAAATCAATCTTCATAATCCACTGCTGAAACCTCATCACAGGTATCTATCGATAATTGCTTATTTTTCATGCCTATCTGTGGTTGAAAACTGATAAACAGAAGGATTTATTATACTGCCTTACTCTGAATTCAAACTACATTAGGTAACGTAATACACTAGCTGGCCCAAGTTTCTGCTTACAGGAAATATATGATATGCCATGACTCACAATTTTCATCCTTTGGAAAAAAAAATACATAAGCAAAGTATTAACTGACTTGCTGGGAAGTTTAACCATAGTAAAAATGCTCTTTAAAAGCATCAGTAAGCAACTAAAAAAAAAAAAATTAGAGAAAGAGTCTCTAAAATATCTTTCTTTAGGTCTGCCTGTAGGCAAATTTCTAGATCCATACGGCTAATGAAATCAGTTCTCTACCAACATACTCTGAGTAAGAATTACATCAACATAATCGAACTGTTGGTTTCTATAGCAGAAGCATTTCAAAGAATGTCACAATTTATCTACATAATGTCCCTAGGTGTTAAGACTTCCATTGGTTTATGTTAGACCAATTTTAGCGCTACACCTGTTTAGCCTTTCAATAGATGTAAAGAACACAGGCACCTCAGCTATCTGAGAAAACTCATTTAGTAAAATCAAGATTACTGTACACCCAATAACATTCCTTCAAGTTCACAAGGTCCAAGCCATAATACAGACAGGATTTCTGCAATATCTAAAATCTTCCTAGTTTAAGACAAAATTCACTTTTTTGAAAGGAAGTCACTTCTCCAAGAAAAAGCATGAAAACCTGTTATTCAAATGCCTTTCAGAAAACAGCAGTGCAGATCAAGGACAGTGTCTGCCGTCAGCATCCTCGTTAGACTCCTTTTTCCAAATCTCCATGATCAAAAGGCAGACAGTGCCTCATTAAGCACAGTTGTTAAGATTGAGAAGCTTTAATAAAGGCGGAGTTAAATATATAGGAGAAAACATAACATTTTAAATTAACTATTCAAAGTTAGAAATTTGATCCTTTGGTGAGATACAAACCACATTTGTATAATAAAATAAACTGTTCTTATTAAAAAAAAGACAACAAAAAAACCAAAACCAGACTCAACAGGAAAAAACCTTAATACACATATACTATGAAGACTGGGTTACATACTTTGTCCAAAAAGCGTAGGAAAATTTCTAATAAATAGAGTGTCACAATCTTGTAAAATAATTAATAATTTTTCATGTCAAATTTAAGACATATAGAGGGACTTAATATTCAGAAGGAACAGAAAGCCCTCTCAAAATCATGAACCTCTAGGTGAGTCCAAGTTAAAGACTTGTCAAAATTGAAGAACATACTGAAAATTACAAGAAGCAACCAAATATCTTGATCGGATAATCGTTCCTTTCTTTTAGGTTCTTCACTAGTTCTTTATGGATCTACCAAATCCAGGTTTATCTGAAAAAACTCTTTTGTGGTGTTCACCGTTATTTTTCTAGGAAAGGGTTTCAATGTAAAGTAACATGAACTAGCTCCTCCAACCTGATATTGAAGTCGGGTTATAAAGACTCATTGGATTGCACACAGACACTGCAAACTAATAAATCCTGTCCTTTCATACAGCAACTGAAAAAAAAATATTCCCCCACCTACCTGTATATTGTTACACCGAGGGTGGCAGGAAGGAGAAGACAGCTTTAATACTTAATCATTCAGTTAACAACAACTTTTGAATGTTACACTGGTTAAAACAAGCCTTGAAAATCATGCGTGCTGAAATAGTTTGATTGCAATTTCAAATACTGTAAGTTGGAGTTGCCTCTAAACCCATCTCTTTTCACCATGTCAAATTATAAAAGATGCTGTCAATCTGTGAAATCCAACGTATTCTCAGACTTCTGATTTCATTAGGATTATATGACTGTCTTTTCTCTCAAAAATTGAATGGATACTTTTGTAAGACGAGACTTGAAAATAAAATCCTTGTATTCGTTAAAAAATGTAGGCTTCTCTGCTTCAGTGTAATTGATAAAACTGATAATGCCAGACATTCCAATTTCAAAAATCTGACAATATAGAATATGTACTTGACTGAACATGTCTCTACAATTGTGGACAAATATTATACATTCCTTGAATGTACTGGGGGAAGAGGTATTATATTATTATGATTAAACAGTAGTGGGTGAGAAGCTAGGTTGCTCCTGGCATTTTTAGGTCATTTCAATTTATTTTTAAAAGGAGATTATGAGAATATTAGAAGTCTGGCAAGCCTTTAGGTCAGTATCGCTATTACATTCTGGTCTACATCTATGAGCAAATTAAGTATTCAAGTCAGTATTTTTCTTTTTGTTTAAGTTGCTCCAACTTCTAAGACTTTTACCTTAAACAGACAAATGTTTTTTGAAAACTCAGGATTTTGTTATTTTGGTTACTCCAAGTAAAATATTTTGGGTTTGGCTGAGAGGACGTTGTGGTTTTGATGAGGCTTTGCAAATATCATACTGAACTCTTAACACCTCACTCTTATAATACGTCTTCACGTAAAATATCTACTGACTTAAATTTTGGGAAGATACATTTCCAGAAAAAAAATCTTAATGTCCTAAGCTTCTAGCTGCAACCAGGAAAAATCTCTGTTCCCATTTTCATACCATAACATGAGATAAAAGCTACCGGTTATTGTACCCAGTCCTACTGTATAGCCTTAAAAAAATACAATTATGCACAAACATTTCTCTACTGTCATTTCTGAAAATTCATGAAGTATATGATGGGCTACTTTTAAGTACAGTGGTTTGCTCATTCATAAAACATAAACCTTCTAAAGAGATAACTTTGATGGGCTCAAGCTGTGGACAGCCCACATTCCCTCCTAATATGCCTTACCTTTTTTGCAGACCGAATAATGACAGTCTGTCATGTCTCTGTTCCTTACCCTCATCTGGCTTTTAAAATAGAAGTTAAAAAAACACCAGAAAACAAAAGCACAAAAGTAAAGAAAGCATCAGAGGAGCTAAAAGATCGTGGCAGAGTGGATCTTACTATAAATTACCAATTAAAAGAGAGTAAAGTGATAACCGTGTTATCAGGGACTTCCCAGTGTGGTATCCATCTGCTGAGAGTGGCAGACAGAAAAACCAAACATGCCCAGATGTGAAATAATTGACTACAAATTAGTAATCACAACAGACATCCTTAAATAACAAATCATGTGTCTTAATAAATTATTATTGATTGACAAAAAGCATTATCATAAGGAGAGGACTTAGCTAAAGAGGTAACAGCTACCGTACCACTGTAAGATGGGAAGTTCTCTTGAAATTTTCCTCAGAATTTCTTGGGGAAAATCTGGTTTGTTTCTCTGTAGCCCATCATGTGCAAGAAAAAAAAAAATGCCACCACAATCAGTAGCCTCACCAACACAGCCAGCTGTACTTCTGTGTATCATTATGCACAGAAAGTCTTTTGAACTAACATTCTCTGGACTGCAAACCTAAACACATGAAAGACAGGAAATCATTATTAATTTTCCAGAAAAAGAAAATGAAAAAGAGAAACCTGACCATGGCACCTCATGTATCAACATTTACATGCATCATCAGTAAACTGAAGCCTACTTGTACCACACAGAACTCTTGTCATTAGGGCTAGGAAAAAGCAATAAACTGTTAGCTGCTGAGTGCACTGTTATTACAGGGAGAAAGGACACTAGGCTGTGAGACTTCACAAACGTTTTTTTCCAGCAGGGAAGAAAGACTGACGAATCTCAGTTTCCATTTCAAACTGTGCTGAGGAGTAAGCTGTCATCTAGACAAAGCCTTCCTTACCTGTGTCAACCCTCTTCTGCTCTATTGCCCCCAACCGTCCTTATCCCAAAGCTGGCACTTCCTTAACACTGACTTTTATATGCAATTCCCATTTAAAGTAAAAAATTTTTATATGCATAAGATTAATCATCTAAGGCAATCAGATTTCCTATTTAAGAAATTATGACCTCTTTTATCAGAAAAAGGAAAAACAAAACTGGAGTTTTTGTCTGAAACACTGTATATTATTAAATACTGTATATTATTAAGTGAATCAAAAGGAAACTGTCTTCAAAATACTGAATTTGTCCCCTATTTACACCAAAAGACTTTGAAGTCAAAGGAAAATTTACTGTGGGCTAAGTCTCAGTCTCCCTTTCATTCTAAAACCTAAACTCAAACATACCAAGAAGGTTTAAAGACATTCTATCTACAAATTTGGACACTACACTGCTGAGACAAACTGAAAAAAAGAGAGGTTAGGAAAAACTGACAAAGAACTATTTCATAATCAAATAAAGTGTAACATAATTGCCATGTCAGTCAGAATCAATGCCCGATCGGAGATGATATAAACCAGCTTTGAGGAAGATCCTATCCATATGTTCTCTAATTTACAACTTCCATCAGATTAACAGATTTGTGCTGAAATTTAGTTAGATCTTAAAAAAAAAAAAAAAGCTTATTTCTTTTGCAGAAACTGAATGTTTGAGATGACAAACCGCCAGAAGATCTAAACAGCTTTGATGTTCAAGTCCCAGTAGTCTCACAAAGATATTTTTAATCTGACTGCTTGGAGTAGAAAGCATATACTATCAAAACATTCAGACTGAATAAACATCAGTATGGTGCTCTAAAGCTTCCCCAGACATTCCTTTCTACCACAAATAAGTAACATTCCAAACCTGTAAACACCCATAGTTGTTCCGAATGCACATAGAATGTACCTTTTCTTTTGACTTAATAGCATGAAACCCATTGCAGTTTAACAAAACACATCTGCTGGATAATAGCTGATGATTTCAAGTTAAGCCCAGTTTGATGTGTAACCGTTAACATGGTTGTAATTCATAGAAGAGGTAGTAAGAATTGTAAAAGACAAAACATCACCCAGAAGCTACTTAATTCTTAGGGATGATCCACACAGAATCAATACAGCTAGTAAGGGACTAAGGCCTCAGATAAAATTAAAACAGATGATCCTTGGCTTCCAAGCATGAAAACCTTCAAGGTTTAAAATATACACATCACTAAAATTGGTATCTCCACTCTATATGTCGAATTTAAACAGGACAAATATACTTAAAATATAAGTGACTGCTGTTAACTATTTGGAAGGCATGTCAAACATCACACTTAGTAAATCCTCTGATAAGAAAAAATGAACAACAGGGGATTACAAAGCTAATGCCCATGGATGAAGTAAGGTCAGAGGAGCTTGAGATGACAGAGGATTAGAGAGACAGGATCTTTCCTGCACTTCCCCAAGCATTAATGGAATAATAATGGCTCCTTCTCAAATTAAATGCTAGCTCTATGTTAAAATATTAATGTGTATGACACTAAGAAATTTTACCTTCTGTTCACTGGGTAAAACTTAAAATAGTATTACGCTTTTGTGAAGACTAAATAAATTGTGGCCCAATAAATGAAATGGGATAAAATCTGAAATGCTACAGAAAACGTGAGCATAACCATCACTCCTTCCAGGCAAGGTTAACTGAAGAATACAGCTCAGGGCTGGGTGATCAGTGGGGTCACTAAAGGAATTTGCTCATCAAGGACCATGTGCCAAAAAACATGCTCATGAAGTTAAACCCTGAAATTTCGGAATTCTGTTTAGCATCTTGTTGCTCAAACTAATGTATGAGTTTTTCTTGGTGTTCCTCTTTGGTTTGGGGTTGCGGGGTTTGTTTGTTTGTTGTTCTTTTGGCCAACGTATTTGTAAAATTACAAAAACCGTAAACATTGTTGGGTCATATTTCAATTTCAAATGAGTGGTTTCAGCCGTCTTAAGATTAAATTTTCTGTCCAATGTCCAGGCACAGCAACTTAAGCTCTCAAGGTAGTCACGGTACAGAGAATATTTTATACAAATGCACACATGCTGCTGCTGAAGTTGCATAATTTAACTGCCAAGGAGCAGCAAGGACAGGCTGCTCTGCAGGGTAAGGTCAAATGGGAGTCAAGGGTGACAGCAAGGCAGGCAGGGACTTCCCTGTCACTGAGCAAGAAGAGCAGAACAGCTCCCGTGACATAAACCTGGTCCATCCAACAGTCCAGTGGTCACCAGACAAATATGCAGTATCAGGTGTGCCTCGGGTCAAGCAGGAAGCCAAGTCAGCAAGGCAATGTCAGGGTCAGCAAGATGCACAGCCAAGTACAGCACACTCCTGGGGGAGCTCAGGAAAGGACCTGAGCTTAAGTGCAGCTCCTGAGACATGGGGCAGAGGCCACAGACAAGGCTTCTGACAACTAACTGTCTGATCCAAGGTTAGCCGGCTGCATTGTGTCAGAGCTGGCCTTGAACATGGACGGCCAAACCCAGGGAGCGGGGAGCTGCAGGGGCCCGTTACTGCACTCCAAGACCTGACAATCATGTTGGACAGGTCAGCCCTAATTGGAAAGGTAACATCCTACCAATCTATGAAAACTATTGACCTAAAGATTGATCTGTGATCTCTATTTCTTAAAACTGACTTCTGCCTGTTTTCAAACCTTCCTTCTTAGAAGTCATGTGAGGAACTCACCTGAACTTGAACTACAAAACAAGACAGTATCTCCTCTCTTGTCCAGGACCTGGAATTCTTACTCCTCCACAAGTACAGCAGAACCCACATCATAAAAAAGGCACTTAGCACTACAGGTCCAGATTTTCCTGTTACTGCTTCCAGAAAACATATGAACTATGTTAAAACTAAATCTACAAACTATCGAATGGCCACAAAAAGATACATGGTGAATAAACAGAACTAGTAACATACTATTTCCTCTATGGATTGCAGTTAATTTTACTGTAGCACTAAAATACACAAAATAATTACTTATTATTTCAAAGAATACCAAACAAATTATAGATTTTTTTGCCATCTATATTTAAAAAAAAAAAAAATCATGAAATTTATAACCAAAATATGTCCAGTCAAAAAGTAACTACAGCATGTAGCTGCACTGGTAATGACAACGGTGATAATAGTGATTTGTCCACACCACTACAATAAATCTTAAAGCTCAACTGCAACTTTGCCAAAAAACCCAACCCTGCATGTCGAAGAGTTGCTCATACTGCAAATGCCCCTCAAAGCTACCCCTACACAGGAAAATGTACACCAGCACCAAGCCTATGGTCACACCATACCGTTCGACTAAGAAATAACCCCAGGTAGTGAGGAGTGAATCTGTTACATTGGTAGCTACTTCCCATCCCAAGTGGAGTGAGCTAGGTTAGCTCATACCTTCAACAAGCTGCAACTCAGAGTGGGAAAACCCTCTTCTTCTATGAACATGTGGAAGATTATCTGGATATTGAGATGCTAAAGGTCTGGTTGCATCTGGAACAGTATTTACTTCAATGGAACACCAGCCCTGGACACACTGCCATGTTGATTATCCAGGACAGAATTGAGAGGAAGCAAACAGGAAAGTATTTAAAATTCTATTTTAGCTGAAGAGAAAAAATAAACAAACATGCAGCCTGTTACATATCCTTTGTGCTCCTCTGAATAAAAATTAATTCAGGAACAGGACATCTCCTACACGGTCCCATTTATGAACTAAAGGGTAAGGGCTGTCACATAAACTAGGAAGGAACGCTGCTGAATGTTGCCTTATTACCATCTACCAGTCTTCTTGCTACTATTTTGAGAATACTCAATCAGAAAGAAAAAACAAAACAAAACAAAACAAAACCAGTTTTTCTTCCTAGAGCTGTATTAGGACCACTTGTGCCACAATGCTTTTAAGCATTTTTTACTACTTTAGGTAATGAAGTGCACACTACCAATGCATCATAATAAACTACATTGAAAAGATAAAGGACAAAGAGGGTAGACTTTATGCTAAAACATCAAAAATCTTGTCTTATCCTTGACATCATTGCCTGGGTTGAGGAAGAGACTAATGCCAGAATTAAATATTGGTTAATTTTCAATTTCCAGCTACCAGGCAGCAAAAATTACGGGAGTAGAAAATGAAAAATATATTAAAGGACTTAATACAACTTTATACCACTTGAACTTAAATCAACATCTGATACCTTAAGTTCTAATACTAGAAAACGGACCGCGTAAGTTCTTACTAGAAAACGGTAGCTGCTGGAACGTTTATGGTTATGTACAATGTAAAATAAGCCAGCACAAATGTTAAAAGCAAAGCAAACAAACCGCAGAAAGAACCTGAATTTACACTTTTATTCACAACGAAATTCAGTGTAACCATCTCCACGCTTTAATTCATCCTGAGAGCTCACTTCCATAAATACGGATTTTTTTCCTGGAGCTTTTGCAATCTTCTGTATCTTCCTTATTTCAGGATTAAAACATCTAGTTCTGCTAGACATCTTTCTCCCTCTCCTATCCCATCCTTTTGGTTATCTTTTCTCACATTACTGAAGTTTCAATTGCAAGTAAGGAGAGAGACATAACTTTCTAAATCTGTTTCAAATACCTATGTATTTTAACTCCTATAAAATGAGAATGTAAGCATTCTGCAACTTAAGAGTTTTAAAGGTGTCAAGTCATTATTAACCTTTATCTGATGGAAAAAACTAGTACTAATAAAGGTGTATTTTTCTCCTTTAAACAAAGAAACTTAAAACCACTAGCATCTCAAATACACCATTTGTGCTGTCCACAATTAATTGCTGTCTACCTAGTCTCTGAGAGTCAGAATCTAGTTCTACATATTTCTTAGAGATTATTATCTTACTACTTCATACTACTACTAGTAATAATCAGGCTAATGGAAAACACTCCAAACTATTTAGTAAAACTACAAGATGGTGAAAAAAAAAAATCCCTGAAAATAAGTTAAAGTTAGTTCGGGTTTTTTTAACTGCATTAGCAAGCATTGCTTTGGAAATGAAGTCTCTGGCATGACAGAGTGACAAGCTTTGTTCCAGGCAATCTCAGACTTCTATATTCAGACTAGATAAGAGCAAAATTTACAATCACAAAAGTGAGGCTAGCAGTAACCGGGGGCAAGGTTAGCTACCACTTTTCTAACAACATCTTCTTGATCCTGACAGAGGGAGCTGTGACACCAACTAAGGGCTGAAACTTGAGCTACATGACAGAGTGGGTGAACGTCCCAGAAGCATACTCAGATTGACCCAACAGATTTTGTCACTGCCCCTGAGCAATGACATCCCCTTTGGCATGTAGCCTTGATCAAGATTGAGCAGTGAAGATAGGACACAGAAAGCGTTTGTGTTTTGGAAATTGGCCTATCAACATCTTGGTTAGCAGCCAAAGCTCAAGCTGGAACACAGCACAAAGCCAGTACAAGTGACTGACATCAATATGCTACAGCAATAGGCATGACAAAAACCAAGTGAGAACGAGAGAAGGATCTGAGAGTCGTTCCTCAGGACCAGAGTGAAACGAGTTGGTGATCTAGCCTGCTTCACAGGGGGGAGTATCCATGTCACTGAAACTGTCAGCACTAATTAGAGCCCTGTAGGCATCACCAGGGATTTAACAGGCACCCAGGAATAAACTGCCTCCTGCTCCTGTGGGCTGCCCCTCAGTCAGAAAACAGAAGAGATGAGGGAAAGGAATAGTGTGGGAAGCTTTTCATCTCTCCCGCCTGCGCTGCTCTGTGGCTAACAGAAGTTACTGCTGAGAAGTTAATAGTTTTCACAAGCACTGGAAGTCACGTAATACAAAACCCCTTCTAAACCTTTCCAAGATGAAGCCAACCAACTGATTTCTGCTGATACAATTTTCTCCAGAACACTCACATTCTAGACAATCTTCAGAACATTGTTACGATCACAAGTAACATGAAAATAACAAGAGACATGGTCAATGCATACTGATATCCACCATCCGGTGAATTAAAAATATGCTTAAACTAAACTGTATTTTCACAGGTGAAAAATATTAACCAAGATGACAACTCAAAATTAAAAAAGAATTTTAAAAAGTAATAGACATAATCAGCCAGAGATAAATGAAATGAGCTATTCTATTTAACTTGAGTAAGATCCTGTGAATGATGACAATTTAAATCACAAACATGCCATTTTAATGGTGCACATTGGACTCCTCAGATTTTTAAAAAAAGAGCAGCCACATAAACACAAAGCCACCAATCTTGCAAAAACTCACATCACGCTTGTGAGTCAGACATGCTTAACTTTAATAACGACTCAAAACTCAATGACTTCAGCGGCACGCTTCAAGTTAAGCATTCACAGGATCAGAGCTATGGGAAGCATTTTAATAGAAACCACTTGCGTGTAAGAAGCGCGGTATGTATAACATGCTTTGTCTCAACACGTATATAACATAAGTAACACTGGTTACACTACACATTTTCCATGCTGCTCATTAATGACTAAGAATTTTAACAGGTGAAATAGTTAAATTCTAATGAGCACCTTACTGCTCCAAGCATTTTTACATAGCTGTACAGTCCATAGTCACTAAACTGTGTAATGCTTCTTGTCACCTACAGTGTTTTAATATTAATAATTTACAGATTTAAAAGATCAAAACTACATTCCACGACAAAACAGCATATGACACCTGATGCTAAACCATCGCTATGTGCTTGTTGTCACTTGGGGACTTTTTACTCCTTAAAAGACAAGCCATCCTCCAACTTACTGACAGGACAAGACCACTACACCGTATAAGACACAACTTTTTTTGCAGCTGCAACCGCGGGGGGCCCTGTCCGCGCGCAGCCCCTGTCCTCACGCCC
>NW_008795436.1:1680159-1693953 GCF_000699145.1 Aptenodytes forsteri
GGAGCTGCGCTGGGGCGGGGGCAGTTGCCGCCTCCACCCTGCCTTCTGCGGGCAGCGGTGCGCGCGTCCCAAGTTCGTACCCAATAAACCGTCCCTACTGGGTTAACTACCCGTTAGCCCAAATCATCCTTCTTACGTAATCATCTCACCGCTTGCTTTACCTCCTCAAGCCCCCTGCCCTCCCCAGGAGCCAAGTTCGTCATCCACTTATCCCGGGCATCAGCGCACGGGTGACGTCCTGCAGTCTGTCCCATGCGTCAAACAGAGTCCCAGCACTCAGGTGTCTGCTGAAAATATCTTCTTGTTGATTTCTAGATAGCTACGTACTACAAAATCCCAGTTTTGCCCTCAGCTTGTACTTGAGCAATGTCACTGGCCTAAAGTTACATCTTTAGTGACAATTAATCAGCTCCCTAATACATCCAGATTTGCAAAGGTAAAACAAGTTTTTTAGAAGAAATGTAGCTTAACTAGAGAATGTTTCTGGTAATAAAGACAAAGAAATAGAATCCAACACTGAATCCAACCGTGCTGGATTTTTGGCACAAGTGAGTAAAACTAAAAAACCGATAAAACTAAATTTCCCCATTAAAGTTAACTGACTACATAAATCAGGTATGTTGCAGAGAAAGTTACGATATTAAACAGCTCCTCTTCAAAACAGAATTGTGCTTTCAAGAATAAAGTCAAACACAAGAATAAAGTAAAACAGGCGTTAGCTATATTTATGTAGTATGTAAATCACTTATTTAATCTTAAGAATCATTCCGAGACTAGAGAAAAGCAAAAAAATAAAAGATACTATGTATTAGTCGCATCACTCAAATTTTATGAGACTGTGAATAATGGTTACTTTTCTTATAAAACTGAGCATTTTCCTTATAATTCCCAACCAAGACTGTGAAAAATTTTATAAACACAATATTGTACCTTCCCGATACCATTTTAGAGAAACTGGTTGCCTTTATGGGGAAATGGGAGTCCAGGATCAAGTAGGAAGACTACGGGAGACTCAGAATGAAAAATCCAAGTGCTCTACTATCACCACAAGAGTGACCTTCCCCATTTCATCCTGCATGGAATTAAGGACGTACAAATCATCAGCTTCATACATTAACATATTATCTCCGTTTATGCCTCATGCCGTGTCCTCTTTCAATCAAGCAGCACGCTATTGGCAGCTGTAGAGTAGCTGTACTCCCCTTCCTCCCCTTTCACACCAACAGTCAGTAGCAATTTCAGACTGTCAAATTTCTTTGGGGTCCAGGGTAGGATTGCTCTTCTGTTCACCCACAGAATGGAATAGGTACAAGAACTTCCAAAAGTAAAACATCTATCCCTAACATGCATTGAAGCACAGAAGAGGGGAAAAAAGGCTGAGGAAATGCCATCCGAGGTAGAACAGTGCTACCGATAAAGTTCTGGTGGCCCATCAGAAAGGCGGAACCATTTACCTGAAACGAAAGAAATTCATCTGGAGTACTACATAGGCATTGTTTCTCCCATGCCTCAAATATGCCCGAGATTCCAACATTTTCAATTCTACTTGGGCATAAACCCCGTAGTGTAGGACGTTGCTATATCTGAATCCCAAGGCAGGCATGGATGTCTTGATTAGGATGAAATAATAAATGGGTCAATCTTTCATCCATTTCTCTAACAGAATTAAATCTTCATTATAATTAGCAATAATAATAATGAATATACCTTCTTTAAAAAAATTGAAAATACTACATTCGTATTGATGTAGAAAGTTAAGATAATGCAAGTTCTTAGGAGAAGTTTTCCTCACAGAGTTAAAATGGCCTTGAAATCTCTGTATAAAAGGACCCTCTGATATGGGGTGTTATCTTCAGTGCTTTTGTGGTGGCATTTTTTTTTTTGGTCTTAAAAAAAGAAAAAAATTGAGGTCTATGGATTGTGTACAGAGCAAAGGGCAATACAGAGTGGGATGGGAAGAACCCATAACTTGGTCACAAAGATTTATATGGCTCCAAAATAAAAGGAACTCTTCCAACAATTCCCTAACTAGTAGGATACAATGAAGAATCCACAACTAGTATTTGATCAAACCATTTTGTGGGATCATTTTAGTGAGTTCCGTTTTCTATGTCCACTAGGATTTCTCTCTGTGAAAACCTGTGAAAATGCACCAGGAACAGAACTACATTTTGAAAGGTCTTTCATTTCTGCATCAAAAATTCAACAGACATTTTAATTAATTTAGACACAAATGTGGTTCTAACTGACTTTAAAGATGAGCCTCATCCATGGTTTCAGATGCAGAATTCAACCTATATTATTTTAATCGGTATGTAGACAGAAAACTCAGAGAATGCACAAGGGTTTTTTTAGGAAAATAGAAACTTTATACAGTCGTTTGTTAAAAAATAAAAGGTTGTTGATTTTTATAGTTCACTGCCCTATGGTAATCATAGATAAATACTTGAGACTCTCATCCAATTACTAACTCTGCAAATTAATGGGAATCTAAGTGGGTGCCCTGGATGCTTGTACAGTCAGAATCTTTCTGACTTCAGCCCATCTCCAGAAGTCCTGGCCGTATGGGCACTGACTTTACAATACAAGCTCTTCAGCTCTTCTGAAGATAAATAAACTTCACAAGTTTATTGAGATCTAGAGACTATAATAAACTTTACACATCGTTTGCTTCCTTTTGCTGACTGTTCAACAGCGCTCTCTGAGGTTACATCAGTGTTCTCTGAATGTTCCAGACGATTCTCCCATTTATAGCAACACCCTCTATTTCCGCTAGCTCTAATTTTGGATTTGACAGTTAAGAAGCATCAGTTCTCACACTAAAGCAAGAATTCTTTTCTTGCTCCTGCCTTGAATTACCTGTGTGCATCTTTTAATCCAGTAAGCAGAAGTTTCCCTCTTTTTTCTCTGTAAAAGCCAGGACTTACAACTCTAAAGGTACACCTACACACCTCAGCACAAGTCTCCCGACTAGGCTCACAGGCTGTACGGATTGCTAGCTTGCAAGCCTGGAGTGCAAGGTAAGCATGGTTTCCAGAGATCTCACAAGACCGAAGACCTCTAGTGGTCACACACAGCGTCAAGCACAACTGACCTGCTGGGTACTGAGGTTCACCTGTGCCATCAGGTGATGGCAAGGCCAAGACAAAATCATGATCTCTCTCAAAAATGATTAATTCATGTCTGAAAATTACTGAATTATAGTCTTTTTAACTTATTGATTTATAATATTAACATAAATTTTTGAAGAAACATCATGCCAAGTATGTGATGCAGGATTTGTGTTTTACAAATTAGATTTCCTTTAAAACATGAACAGGAAACATTCTGAGGAAAATCTTGCCTTAACCTTATGGAATTGCACTGTAAATATTGAGGCAGGAGAGCAGAATGATGCTAATCATTCCTCCCATTTTACATACACCTTGTAGCTGAAGGGCAGGATGGCTTAGGGAAAAGTGGCACACTTTGCTTTTGATCAAAAGGCAAATATGCCTGAAGCAGCAAGTGCTCTTGACTGCCGTATACTCAATAGCTGGCTTTCAAAGGGAAGAAAGGGGCTGGAAGTCCCCTAGGATCTTTTACTATAAATAACTATGAATATATATCCATAACAGAATTAATATACCCCTCTGGAGCAAGCTGATGTACATGTTATCTGGTACACCTGACAGACATTACTCTCAAGCACTAGTTTAAACTTTCAGGAAGGGTTCTGCCTTGCTGCATATCTAGACAAAGGAAGCTCTTTCTACGCTATTTACTTCCCAGTCATGATTCTGCAAGTCTCTTGGCACACAGCTCTGCAGGATCTAGCCCAAAGTGACAAGATAGTCCCTGTGCTATTTTAGATGGTTTGTACATTGTCACTTTTTATAACAACATTTGTAGCTCCATTTTCTCAAATGCAAGTGTAAGTGATAAACCTTTCCTGTATAATTTTGCAAACTAAACCTAAATTATTCAGAAGTACAGCTGCTGTTGCCTAATCCTTGCTAGCTCTTTATGCAGCTTTCTCACTATACTTCACAATTTTTTCTTGGAAGCTAGCAGTCGAATAAGTGCAAGAAACACCTTCTGTCATGCTAAGAGCAGAATCCTTTCTCCAAAACTGAAAAACTGATTACATTTTCAACATCTTTCAGTATTTTACAACAATTACTTTCCAGTTTATTTCAACCAGCTGGAAGACCCTTTCTGCTGTTAAGCATAGTGTGCTATATACAAGTCCAAGAAGGTAAGAATAAATGCTTTAATTACAATAATCTGTGTAAATGGACATACTTTTACGCAGTCAGAAACACCTCCTACATAACTTATAATCAAATTAAATGAGCTATACATACATAAAAAAAGTGAAATCTGAGATGTGTTGAAATCAGACAATACAGTAACAATAAATTCTCACTGAATAGCACTCTAACGGTATATTCTGTTTTCCCTGGCTGGTGCCTTACTACTTAACAAATTAATTACATTATTAATATTCTCAGTAAACAGCTTGAAAATCTTTATAGAAAAGCTCTTCTTAAAAATCCTAAGTTTTCACATGATGAAGTTTTTTTATTAATCAGAATTTTGACTTACGTGACTGACACAGAAAGAGTCATTTCACTTTTTTTTAAATAATGACTTTTGTAAATTACTTCATACTACTCTCTAAACATCCATTTTTCTCAAAACTATGCTTCATCCCTATAACTGCCTTAATACAATGTCTATGTGGGAGCAGATAGCTGGTTTTGCATTCAATACATAAAACACAATGAATGCATATGTCTGACACTAAATCTTAGTAAACCTTGCTTAGAGTATTTTTCAATTACTTGTATACATGCAGTGAACAGAAAGAATCAATTCATTCTTGCTTGTATTTCCTATTTACAAGCATAATTCTCCAAAACTTCAATATCTTTTGTTTTGGTCATCACATTTCTCTGTGTTTCAGAATCCCAAACTCTTTTCACCTCAGCAGAACTAATCAGAAGAACACAATTTACATTGTCAGAATTTGCAGATTTGGCAAAGAAAACATGTCTGATTCAATTCTGCCCAGGTTCCAGCAGAAGCCAGGCAGGTTTCTGGTGAGCTTCTCAGCATCCTGCCTATAGGTCTGTTTGAGAAACCTGGTCTTCCAGATTCTGCAGTTCTGGGAAGCACATCATATGGACTGCAGCCCTATGGCTTGGGATATTAAGGCCTCCAGGGTCTGGAGCACACAACTGCTACAAAATCAGGGAGCCCACATCTGCCAAGGTCAGTAGCTCTGAAAGCCACAGATGGACTGACCTAGATCCAATGCAACACTCTTTCATAGAGATTTTCTAGATTTGAGAGGGGTTATCTCCTAAGTGGTACAAACCAAATTTTTAAATACCACACATCAGCACATTTAACAAAAAAGTACTTACAACAGGTTTGTATAGAGTATCCTTTGAAGATAACATTTTTTTAAATAACTATGAACAGTGTGACAGTACCAAACACTGGTGTCTGTGCTCATCTGAGGTGTCTTATACTATACACCAGACTTAGCATGTGTGTCACTCAGATCGACAATTATTGTAAGAAATATTTGGGTTTAGTGAGTAATAAAGAATACTATACTACTTACAAAGGCAGAAACTACCTTTAAAGTTTTAAAGTAATTAGCTCATCTTCACCTTTGGAAATTAAAGAAGCTCTTCAGTGATACAAACCTAAACTAGTATTTTAATTTGGCTGACTTCCACTTCAAGCTCTTACATGCTAAAAATACTCAAGCATATTATCACTGGCAATTTAGAAACCAAAGCTTATGGCTGCAATCAGGGCATATGGAAAAATTATACAAGGGAATACACAGAAAATTTTCTTGCTTCTACAGCCCAAGGAATCAGTAAGGAATGATGCCTCCATGAAGGATTCATCACCTTCCTTCATGTTATACGAAGGTGTGGTAAGACAAGCCGAAGGCAGTCAGTCTACCTCTTATTTAATGCTATTGTAAATAATTCTAGGTAAAAGACTGCTCAGGCAGCAGATCGCCTGCTTTCCTTATAATACAGTTTTAATATTCAATTTTGTCCTGCTTCCGCAACCCTTTCTTAGAAGGGCTGCTGACTCACATGTGTGTGGAATATATAAAATGCTGCAGGGGTCAGCTCAGATTTTCTCACCATACCTTGACCTAAGCAACAGTAAATGACAAAAGTAAAAAAGGAGCAAGCGCTATTTTTTATCCCAGTCTCACCTTTCCTTTCCCAGCTCTAGTCTTTTGATTACCTTCCTCTGTAGCATTCTGTGCAATCTGGCCTCCATTTACGCTTCTGTCTCTCTTTTCATCTCTATTTATGAAACAGCAGCCTAAAGGGGTAACAGACAGTGAGTTAAAGTAGGTTAACTTAAATGTTTTTAACATGCATCTTCTACTCCACGCACTCTTAATTAAATAAATAATTAAAACCAATATTGTTCCATACCATTCAAAGTAGATTCTCTTCCATAAGCTAGAGCAAAATTTAATAGTTGGAATGCAAGAAATACTTCTGAAAAAAGAAAAAAACAAGACGAACCACAAATCTAGTGCACTTCTTCTACCTGTGTCATTTCCAAAAACAAGTAAAAAAAATAGCAATAGTTTATCTCTGTTACTAAAGAAAACAGATACTCAATACACAGGAGAGAACTGCTAGGTTAATGCATTTGATTTTTACATGGTAGTATCTTTTAATAGAACCACACTTCAAATTTATCAAATTCAAAGGATATGGAAGGGTTTGTTTGGGGTTGTTTGGGGTTTTTTTTTAAAGCAAAAATTAATTTTGGTGGACAACAAGGGTATACTACCGTATCTAAATTTAGCAAGAGCTTTCAAACTCCTAAATTAACACTTTTAGAAAAGTGAGAGTATCTAATTTTATTACATAAAACAATACTACTGGCAACTCCAATAGCTTCACTTTAAAGAGATGTTTCTAAATTGTCTACTCCCTGTTAGTCATAGTTCAGTGATTTACTTGGGAGCTGTGGAACGTGTTTCAAAACAAGCAACATTCCTCTGCAAATACAGCTAATGAAGAAGCACAATCCTGACCTTCTCTTACCAGAAGTGCTTAACCTGCTCAGCTAGGCTGAATACAGTAGCTCTAGACTGTTAATACAGTTGTTCTGTTCAAATTAATTCCTAGTTTGAATCTGAAATATGGTACGAAAGTCCTTAAGAAGGACTTAAGAAGGAAGTAAGACAATATAGTCAACATTTGTCATGAATCAAACCAACAAACAAGTGACTAAGTGCTTCATCTTGTAGAAATTTAGCAATACAGTAAACACTATTATAGAAGAACATGATGATATATTACAATTCCAAAAGAAAAAACAGGAAGTTGTTTTAATCCATAGTCCACCCCTCACTTCATATACGTGCTGATAATGCAGAGTCCATGTTTTAGTGGCTTTGTTGAGCTCCAGCTCATTAAACACAGCTGCTGCATATGGGCACAAATACATTACCCAGAAAGAGAATGAACAATCCAAGGTATAAGATTTTAGCCAAAAAAACCCCAAAGGCATTCATGCTCTAATTCTTGATAAAGCAAAAGAAAAAACATTTATTGCAGATGTTTAAAAAAATTAAGGTATCAAAGCATATAAAGCAATAAAAATCACATTAATGGCTTCAGCCAGGTTAAAGTAACTATTGGCACTTCCATAGCAGAGCAAATCCATGAGTGATGACAATCCTAAAGTAGGAATTACATACATATATATATATATTAATTTCACTGGATTTTCCCATGGGCTGAAAGTCACACAGGAACTAGGTTAATGCATTTGATTTTTACATGGTAGTATCTTTTAATAGAACCACACTTCAAATTTATCAAATTCAAAGGATATGGAAGGGTTTGTTTGGGGTTGTTTGGGGTTTTTTTTTAAAGCAAAAATTAATTTTGGTGGACAACAAGGGTATACTACCGTATCTAAATTTAGCAAGAGCTTTCAAACTCCTAAATTAACACTTTTAGAAAAGTGAGAGTATCTAATTTTATTACATAAAACAATACTACTGGCAACTCCAATAGCTTCACTTTAAAGAGATGTTTCTAAATTGTCTACTCCCTGTTAGTCATAGTTCAGTGATTTACTTGGGAGCTGTGGAACGTGTTTCAAAACAAGCAACATTCCTCTGCAAATACAGCTAATGAAGAAGCACAATCCTGACCTTCTCTTACCAGAAGTGCTTAACCTGCTCAGCTAGGCTGAATACAGTAGCTCTAGACTGTTAATACAGTTGTTCTGTTCAAATTAATTCCTAGTTTGAATCTGAAATATGGTACGAAAGTCCTTAAGAAGGACTTAAGAAGGAAGTAAGACAATATAGTCAACATTTGTCATGAATCAAACCAACAAACAAGTGACTAAGTGCTTCATCTTGTAGAAATTTAGCAATACAGTAAACACTATTATAGAAGAACATGATGATATATTACAATTCCAAAAGAAAAAACAGGAAGTTGTTTTAATCCATAGTCCACCCCTCACTTCATATACGTGCTGATAATGCAGAGTCCATGTTTTAGTGGCTTTGTTGAGCTCCAGCTCATTAAACACAGCTGCTGCATATGGGCACAAATACATTACCCAGAAAGAGAATGAACAATCCAAGGTATAAGATTTTAGCCAAAAAAACCCCAAAGGCATTCATGCTCTAATTCTTGATAAAGCAAAAGAAAAAACATTTATTGCAGATGTTTAAAAAAATTAAGGTATCAAAGCATATAAAGCAATAAAAATCACATTAATGGCTTCAGCCAGGTTAAAGTAACTATTGGCACTTCCATAGCAGAGCAAATCCATGAGTGATGACAATCCTAAAGTAGGAATTACATACATATATATATATATTAATTTCACTGGATTTTCCCATGGGCTGAAAGTCACATATGAACTCAAGTACTTTGCAAGTGTTGGACTTAGGTCCTGATTCAGTTCCTGCTGAAAGCTGTAAGATACTATCATCGACTTCACAGCATCAGTATCAGACTTTAAATACATATATAGCATAAGAAAACATTTGAGTGTACTCCTCAGATTTGATGGCACTATATGGATTCTATTCCTGCAAAACATTTGCTGTTTATTCTTTGAAATAAAATGTAACAAAAAAAGTCTACCTACTAAAATGTAAGGAATAACATTTTCCCTTTTTTCACTCCTGTCTTTTACAATCTGAGATCTCCTCACGTCTGACTTACATGTCGACGTCATTCCATTCGCAAATCTATTCTACTGTACTTTTATATTATTGCATACAAACCTTTGTAAACCCATGACCCAGACTGGGCACGATGTTTCTCAAGGGTGTACTTACTTATTTAGAGCCCACTACTGAGGCACCCATTCAGACTGTTGCATTGAAATAATCCCTATTAGCCTTAGTGTGTTTGTTTATAGAACTATGGAAATTAAAGGGGTAATTTTCTATGGCTTCAGTAAGCTTTGGAATAGGCACGATGTGATCATATAATAACTAATTAGATGGTTAAAATTCACTGTTAATAATTTAAGATTATATATTTCATTTTCACTGTTAATGTAAGTTTTTCTTCATTTCTCTCACATCAAATACTGAATTCAGTTTTGTTTTTTTTTTTAAATATTACTTTTTAAAAGGTGTCTTACTTCAGTTTCTGTAAGGTGGAAAAATCTTGCAATGTTTATTTTGAAGGCACTGCAAAGTTTGCTAATTTTCTTTTAAATTACAATAGCAATGTTTATGTGGTTAATTTTTACTAAAATTTTAATTTAGGCCCGAGATGACTATGCAAGGATTTCATCAAGCAAGGAATTCCAGTATATCTTCCAATCAGAAGTACTAAACATAGAGTTTGCAGAGTGTTGTCGTAGCTGTAGGTATTTTATTTTATTTACAATTGCTTGAGGAAGGAGATGTTTTGTTCATTAGCTTATTCATGCATTGCCATTCTTCTGTTATTACTATAATACAGTGTCATTTTAAGGATGATTATGAGGTTAATGTTAAGCATTACTGAAAGAGATACACTATTTATAGTGATTAAAACCTTGTGGAAAAAATCAGAAACATTTCTTGAGCCCTCTAGTGTTTGAAATTAAGTCTCAAAGGGCTTGGGAAGGAACCTGCTTATCAAAATTAATATCCTTGAGATTTTTACATTTATCAAATAGTACTGATAACTTTTCCTGTCACTACTGAATTACTAATGTACGTATAGTGCATTGTTACTTGCAACCCAACTGATATTGAGCACCTTTCACAGCTGACAAATGCATTCTTAAAGAATACAGAGTATTCCTCTTCAAAGTATTATTTTTCTCCAGTCATTATAAAAATGTTATTATTTTAGTGACAGAGTGAACAATTTTTCATCCATTTAAAAAAATAAATTCTGCTAGAAGATTTTAGGCATTAATTTTTAGATTAATTTCACTAAATTACATAGTTATAATAAAATAAGAATGAATCACAGTAACAAAATGTTTCCTTTAGGGAAGTGTCCTCTTTCCTAAAACATTAGCCTGAATATTACATGCATGATCAGAACCTGAATTTTCAAATGGAGTAGATCATGGAGTGGATCACACATACATCTCAAACATAAAACCTTAACCAATGGAATGTAACAAAAATAGACATACACTCAAGTATGAACATTTCCAGTTTCCCAGTCTCAAAACTCCCCGTGTTACTGCTTTTATGACGGGTCTCGGTTCATGCATCAACTGTCCTCCCCTTCATGCTTAGCCTTTCCATTTTCTGCCCTGTATCTTGTCTGTAATCTTTACCTGCTAATTCACCCCAACAGCCTTTACGCCAACAGTATATATAATAACTGCTAGTACCAAATGTTGTGAGTGTTCAGCAAAAATTACTTGACTTGCTAACAACAACACAAGACAGACAAAATCTAGCTGATAAACACCGAGTATTATTTAGGCGAGCTCAGTATAGCTACACCAGTCTAAGCTTATGAGATAACAACCAATCTCATGTTATTTAGCAAGCTTTGATGTGACTGATAATGGGAAGAATTAATACTACTAGTATATCAGAATATGTAAGATGCAGCGTTTCTAGAACAATGTATGCCATGTTAATAAACAGCTTGAGATAGTTGCGTATCTTAAAAGCTGCTATAAAAATACTAGAATTGATACCACATCAGTTGTGTTTAAATCAAACTTGCCTTTCAATGACGTGACTTTTAACTCCTATTGAATTTGCTGATATTCCTATCTGTGAAATTTGACCTGGGGCCTCAGGTAGAACAAAATCATAGCCACACAATGCTGTATAAAACTTAACTACCACAACACAATCCTATTTTTTGCCTTTTAAGCCCTCATTGGCCAAGCAACAAAGCCTGAGTTTTCAAACTTCATTCAACTTCGGGGCATTCAATAGCCCAGTTTGCACTGGAAAATTATGTCTGTTGAAGTACCTCAAAACAGGATATACCAAAATAAGGCTCTTAAAATATATTTTTTTAAATTATACACCATACATTTATATTAAAAAAATATATTTACATTGTATAGAGAGATTAGTTAGCAATATACAACATTTTCTATTCTACACACAGTATGTTTGTTATATAATGTAATTAACATAATTATATAGTACTTATATTACATATGACATATAACATATACTAGGTTGCACTCTAAGAGGTGCACAGTTATCAGAAAAGAAGTTTAAAAAATTAGAAAAAAGTTTTTTTAAAGCATTTCTTTCCTGTTTACCATTCTTCATCCATATAAAATGACACACAGGACCCTGTGGACATACCAAATGTGTAGAAAACTTTCAGGAATCCGCTATTTCTGCATCACAATTAAAAGTCCTGAACACTATAAAGCAACTCAACCAGTATTGAAAAACCTGTATCTATTCTTTCATGTTTCCACATTAAGAGCTGTCCAGTTTGCAGAGGTAATGATATATACCTCTAAGCAGATGAAAAAGAAACTAGGCAGCTGACTAGCCAAAAATGAAATACAACCTAAAGCACTGTGCCACATGCCTCCAGATTTTTTTTAATGAAACAAACTCCTTTTTTGCTTCCTGAATCTCATATTGTAATTGACGATGGCTACAATGATACCTTCTCAAAACATAAAAACTCATCAACTGCTAATAAACTCATTTAAAACAACTTATTAAGACATAACCTTTAAGTGTGTGAGCAAATAATATGCAATCAAACACACAACACATATCTATAAAGCTAGATGAAGTATTAGGATTACTGCAGCTTTCTCTGACTGAAGCAAAGCATATGGTGGTATAATGGAGCATGAATTTACAGCAACAGAGATGTACGATATAGATTAAAGCTTCATCTGTGAGAACATACTGCACAGCAAAAAAACCCAACAATTTTTGTGTTTGCTGGTTTATGGGATGATGAGCAACAAATACTCTTTTGTAGAACTAGGGCTCCCTCTGCTGCTAACATGGAAGTAAAAACCAAAACCTTCCTTGAAATCCACTAAAAACGTGCTCCTGAAATAGACCCTGATTTTAAATTTGTCAAGGTATAAACATGCTTCTCAGGCTATCTGGATGGACGCGAGGTTTTCAGGCAAGACTGATAGGCTCATGTTATCCATTTGGAGCATGCAGCATGGAAAGCTCCAAAGAAAATTAATTCCGCTCCACTAATTGTGTCTGCATTCACTGCAGGAGTTCTTAATTAAAAGTATTAATGAAACAAGCACTTGATACTTTTTTTTACTTTTTAAAACTAGACCAGAAATATTTTGCAATATATATTTACAGAAACCTCTATTTTTAGGAAGTTGTGGCTTATTTATCCTGGTAGAACAGTTTTTGGTGTTCAAGTTGTTTCTTTGGTTAAATTAAATCTTAACGTATGAGTGAAAAACATACAGGCTTTAATAAGAATGTGTGACTGACCAACATTAAAAGCTGAAATTTGAGATGTCAAAGTTAAGCATTTAACATGACTGAAGCTATCAAGTGAGTTGATATTAGTGACTTCATACCAAGTCTGATCAAGGCCAGTACCTTTTGTCAGCTTTCCACACTTAGATTCCACAGACAGGGCCAGACCTCATAGCCGAAGGGCAGGAAGCCATACCATTTCACACTTTTTTTAGTCCCAATTGCCAACTGTGGATTGAACTTGGAAGCAGTGGCCACAGCACAGTAAGTTATTTCCTGGGGAGTCACAGCTGAGCAGAGCTTGGGGAAATACCAGTCAATGTTGCACATGCGGGAAGCTCAACCAAACCCTCCCCCCCCTTTTTTTTTGAGGAAATCTGAGGACCTATAGGAGACACAGCCAAAGTGCAATCGATGCAAGGTCAGTGGCTATGGTAACAGTAGTAGACTACAATGATACAGACCAACGGACATACCAAACCAACGCTGTTTCTATCAGCCTAGTAGCAGCTTACCTGGCATGACATACCCATTCTGCACTGCGTCCTCACAGAAACGGAGCCAGAGAACAAACAGGCCTGACCTAGCCTGATTCGGGCTCCTTATGTCTGCAGCTCTCAAAAAAGGGGCTGTAATCTCCCCTCCTTTCTCTTCACAGCATCACTGCTGCTACAGCTACGATTACTGCGCTAGAGAGATGAAACTGCACGCAGGCTCACCAACCTGACAGGCTTGGAAATTGTGAGGAAGAGGCGAGATCGTGGAGCAGAAGTTTGGGCAACACCGTGAACTACTGCACGGAGCGGGGCTGAGGAGAACTGGGGACCAGGGCAGAGCCACCCAAACCCCAGGGGAGGGCTGAT
>NW_008795436.1:1694610-1747973 GCF_000699145.1 Aptenodytes forsteri
AGCAGTCGTCGCCTTCAGGGCGCTTTGGGCCTGCCTCCTGCTACCTGCCTTGGGTGCCCTGGCTGCTGCCTTGGAAGGTTCAGCACAACCTTTCCCTCCCCTGACCTTTTTCCGTGCTACTCACAATTTGATGGATTCCCATCATCAGTCGTTTCAGTCATCTGTTTTCAGAGCTGAAGTGTATCACTCTGGGAAGGGGTCTTCCATGCCTATGCTCAGCCTCGTTTCCTCTCCCTGTGGTTTCCTGTTCTGCTTTCATACTATGTAATGTTACCTGTAAAATTTGAGGTGCAGATTCAACATAAAGTTCATTTTTTTCCTCTTTTTTTGTTATTTGCTTCTGAATAGTCATCTCGGCTGCCTGTATTAGTCCCAAAATAACCATGCTAGGATTGTGGTTTCTTCTGTATTGATAAATACAAAGTGTTACATTGAATTTCATTTGTCCTTAGCTTACTTTAATGGGTTTAAAATGCTTTTGTGTGTTTTCTGGACTTTGGGAAAGTTTATTATCTTACACCTAATGGGAAGGCTTTTTCATGTCCAAACCTACAACAATCTGTGGATAGATCCAGTAGCGCTAGTCATCACACTAGTTTGCTTTACTGCTTTGTGAGGAAAGCATAGTATGGCATATTTATTTGCTAGGGCAGCAGATTCTTACTTTCAGGATCTCATCCCTGGTCAGGCGGGTTTAGCAGGCGGGTTTAGCAGGCAGGTTTAGCTTACATTGATTCTGCTGGAATATTTAAACTTACTGTGCCGTGTGGAATGTTTTTGGATGATCGTATTTATTCTGATCTCATTCTTTAGGATCCTTCTGGTGATCCATCGCAACAGGAAGCAAAACAGAGGTATAAATGAGAACTATTGACTTTTGGTCTTAAATCTAATTATTTTGAACCTTTTACTTCTTTTTTGAGTATTTAATTTCTTTGGAATACTCACCTGAATTTTTTTTGTTGTTGGAAAAAACACCAACAAAGAAGCTGAAATGTCGAAGATTTAATCCAAGGATAGCTAAAATCTCATTGACCCAAGCGTGGCTCGCAGGCCACGACTATATTGGATGATCTACAACAGAGCTGTCCGGCAGTCTGACGGGGCTGGGAGGCGTGGAAGAAAACAGCTCATTTTTACTTTGGGACTCGGCTGAGTGCAATAACCTTATGACCCTTAGTGATATAATAGGATGTTTTGGGGAAGCATCATCATCCCCATTGTCATCTGCTTCTGGAACTCGGAATCCTTGGCTTTTCAGGATTGGTGAGAGTTGGTCATAAGAAAATCTTGAAGGCTGGCAGAACTCTTCCCAAACTGGAGTTTTGTCTGAGTGACGAGTTTGGGTTTGGCTCTGCTAGTGCAATGGGAACATGCTTTCCCAGTTGATTTCATTTTTCTGGGACATCTTTTGCAGTTAAAAATATGAAACAAAACTATTTCATGTCAGAGCTTAGTGCAGAAACAGTGTTTAGTATTTGCACTAAGTAGAAAATTGAAAATGTGTTCAAAGAGCTAGACTTTGCATACAAAGTTTGTATTAACTGAAATGCATAAACTAAAATGCCAGTTTTGCAAATACTTCATCAAATATTTTAAGTATTTGAAGACTTACTGAAAAATTCTAAATAAATAATGAGGTTTGGTTCCATCTTGCAATTGCACGGACTATTCCTTACGTGTGCTTTACCATACACTGCCTTTGGTGAAATTCCACATGGAACTGAATGCAGAATCTTTAAAGCGGGTAGCATGGCTTTTGTCTTTAAGATGTAATAATAAACAGTAATAAGGTGTAAGTAGTAAACTCCGTGTTGATTTCTTGGAAGATGTCGTCAGCTATGTAACTTTGTCAACGTACATAGAGCTACTCATGACAAAATGCTATAAAAGAAATCATGTTAAGTGTAAGGTTTGAAGGGACCTCAAGAAGTCACATGAATCGAAAAGTCTGTAGTGTGCTGTTTTGTGCGTATTATTTTAGGTATTTGAAATCGCACTTCTAATGCGTGGTTCATTTTTCACTATAGGGAAGCAGAGATAAGAAATACTATTTTAGCTCAAGTTCTTGATCAAGCAGCTCGTGCAAGATGTAAGTATCAAAGTAACTTTCTAGTAAAAAATTCTCATCTAGTGTACTCCAGTGCTGCTCAAATCAAGCATGTATGTGCTTGTATGGCAGCCAGACTAGAAAAATACTGTTGTTGATGGGAAGATAAAATTATTACAGCTTTTCAGTTGGTGATATCAGTGATTGGAGGGGAGGGCTAAACTGACATCTGAATGATGTTAATCAAAAATTTTTTTTCATTAATAGTAGGAATTGTAGTGAGAGTCAAAATTAGCCAATGTAATTAGGAACAAGTATTTAAAAGTAAGAAATATAACTATCTTGTATCTTTATTTTGTATAAATGAAAATGCCTTTCTCAATTTATTTCATGACCCTGGCATGAAGACAACTGTTTCATAGGGACATTTGTCACTTTTTAGTTACTAGTGAAGGTGTTTGAGTATGTTTTAAAGCAAAATGAACAGAGCCTGTTTTTGTTGCAGTAAGCAATTTAGCACTTGTGAAACCAGACAAAGCAAAAGCAGTAGAAAATTATCTTATACAGATGGCAAGATTTGGACAGCTAGCTGGAAAGGTGAGTTATGTTTTTCTAATTCGCTCGCATATATTCATTTTCAAACCTAATTCACTCTAAAAAAATTGGAAGTTTTTAGTATCTGTAAATTAAATAACTGAAAAAGGCAATTGAGAGCTTCTGAATACTATTATGTAATTTCATCAAACACCTTTTATAAGAAGGGAAAGTGTGGTTCAGTTGTTTGATACTAAGCATCTCTCAGAATGTGTTTATATGGCTTTTCTTTTGCTTTCCTAGGTATCGGAACAAGGTTTGATAGAAATACTTGAAAAAGTGAGTCAGCAAACAGAAAAGAAAACAACAGTAAAGGTAAGCTTCATTTCCTAAATGTAATTTTAATTTGTTATAAAATAGAGCAGAAAATTGCATGTATTGGACCATTTCAGTTCAGGATAGAACTTAACTTTGTATTTACCACCTCTCTTACCTGCACGGATAAGTACTGGGATTAAATCATGGCAGTCCTTATCAATAGTATAATTTGCAGATATTAGCACTGGGATATCAGTGTCCTGTTGTGAGACGCACTACCCCGTGTCTGTCCTGTGCCATTATGCCAGGCGGGGACTTGGGGGGGGTGGGTTGTGATGGGCTGAATGTTCTGCTCCCAGGTAATGTATTCATTATCAAATGCGTTGCGTTTGAAAGGCTTGCTCTGTGTTGGATTTACTGTGACCCTGCTATTTTCACTTCATATATTTCATTTTAGTTCAACAGAAGGAAAGTATTGGATTCTGATGAAGAGGATGATTATTAGTACTACTGTAAGACTGTCTGCCAAACAAAAGGCCTGGAAAAAGGCAAGATACTGTTATCAGGCAGAAGGCAAGATCTGAAAATGTTTACGCTGCTTTTTTTTTTTTATATATATAAAAAGGCCAACAAATGAACTTGTCTTGTAAAATAAATCTGAGGAGGGGATTTTGTAACTTAAATTTTTGTAGTATAAGAGTCCTGAGCAGTGTGGGGTTCCCCACTGCTTCGTTAGCATGAACATTTTGTTGCCCCTTACTCAGTGTGTAAGCTATGCTTTCACCAACTGCACACACTTAACTTGCTGCTATTGGAGATACCATAACATGAGGAGGAGCTAAGCGTAAAGCTGGGAACAGCCCCTCCCTCTAGGACTTTAAAGACTTACCTCCAGGCTCTAAATCACAGAAGTGTTAGAAATGAGATTTCCTGAGCCCCTGAGGAAGCCTATCCAGCAGCTCACTGGCTCTCAAGTCCTTACTGGAAATTTATAAAATAAAGAGAAGGTATCAAAGTAGTGTTTGGATCAGAAGACTTCATATCAGGCAGTCTGTGTAAAGAAATTGTAACCAGCATACAATTGAACTGTTCCCCTATGAAATCATCAAGCTATCTCAAAAACAGCAAGTTATCTGTGTAATACAGCACTGTTCAGACACTTGGCATCGTGTATTCTTAAAACTACCTCCATTTTTATCAAATGGCTGGGGTGTTTCTTACCTTGAAAAAAAGACCATTTTCCTAAACTTCCTACAACTCCTGCATGCATAAAGTAAAACTGAACTTGTGCTATATGTTCATTCAAAAATATGGTTATGGAAATATGTAGGATAAATACTGTAATGTGCTGATGAACACTACCAGCACAAAACCCTTTTCTGACTTAATTTAACAGGAACATGTATGATCCCAACTGCAGTGGTTTTTGGAACAGAATAAAATTGTTTAAAGCGAGCAGTAGTAGGTGTTTTTCATCTTGTGTGAATGTGGTTAAGAAGTATTTAAACAGTTGTTATTTTTGTTTCATTTGGACTAAACTGGGCATTTTGCTTGTCTATGTTTGTAATAGGATTCCTTAACCAGTAGTATCGTGGGTGTATGCTATTTCTTTAGACTACTGACCCTTTACCCGTGTGAAGAGTTTCAAGCCAAGGTGTGGTGATAGATGATTTAAAAAGTTTTCCCGGTAGGGCTACACATACATCCTAAGCATCCATGCTTCACATTCCCATTCCTAAGTTTATCAAATTCTACTTGTAACAACATAAGCTTTATTGCCTTGCTGTTCTTCTAAAACAGCTGTTCCAGAATCTCAGTTGTCAAAATGAAGTAAAGCTTTGGATTTATTTTAACTTACAACCTTTTGGAGATTAAGCTGGACTGTACAGTAACAAGCTTTGCAGAGAAATCGTGTCATGAAGTGGACTTCGGTCTGTTTGCACTACAGATTGCTAGGGGAAGCTTCCAGGGGTACTCCCTTCAACTCCTATTCCAGTTTAGCCTTTGATCATCGTATCTTTGAATATTAAAGTATTTTTTAATTACAAGCTTGGTTAAGCATGTCAAAGGAAACTTGCAAACTATTTCATTTACCTAAATAATTTGTTTGTCATTATCTTTCCATCATTTAGATTATAGTGGAACCGTTTGGCATTTAAGTGCTTTTTTTCAAACATACGCCATATATCCAAAATGCCTGGAAATAAGCTTTATCCTAGACTGAACACTGAATAAAACTGAAGTATGGCTCGTTCACTTAAGTAGCCTCAGGTTCACAAGGACAACTGTTCTGATACTGTAATAGAATTGGAAACTCAGGTTAATTCTAATAAATTTGTACTTTTTCTTTAAACTCTAAATAAAAAAAATAGTCTCCTGGTAGATGTCTTAAAATACAGATTTTTTTAAAAAATAAAGTAGGCAATAGGCACCAAGTCTGCATTAAACTGCCTTAGTAAGCTACTACATTTTTTTTCTTGCAAATTTTGTATTTCATTGGGGGGTGGTTTTTCAAAGGCAAGCTCTACTTTATCACTTGGCCAATTCTTAAATTTTAAGAGTAAAATTAACCAATAATTATATAACCATTCATACCAAGGCTGAAACTTGGGAGTGTTGCAGCCATTTCATCACTTGCATAGAATACAACAAAATACTTTATGCTTAAAATACAACCGTATTGAACAAGTTGTTTTCCATAACCTGTTGTATTCAAAATCTGGCTTTGATAGGAAAAAAGCAAGTAACTAAATGCAGATTTCACATCCTCTGATAATTATCTCTAACCCTTTTCAAAGTTGTTTAATAATCTTAAAACCTGTTTCCAAAGCTATTCAACCACACTATGTTTATTATTAAGGATCAAGAAAGACAACTTGATACTGAACTTAGTGTCACTGTGCTAACTCATGTTCGGGAGTTACAGCAGTATATTCTGTACTTAATACTCTGTAGCATAGTATCACCGGTATTAAAAAGCTAATAAACTGATTTTTCTCATCCGTATTGTCAAGAAGTCTTAAGAGAAGAATCATTTAGTTAAATGCATAGTATAATTAAAACACAAGCAAAATTCTCAGTATGTAGTTTGGAAATCAGATCTATGAAAGTTTACTTGTATCTTAAACTTCCTAAGTAGTATCTAGGTTGTTTTTGCTACAGGTAAGGGTAAGTGACTTACTCTAGGTCATCTTTATAGTGTCACAAGAAGAAAAAAAAAAGTTCATATCTCTTGCCTCTTGGTCTTTTGGCTTGTAATAGCTGAACATCCATCCTTTTTTTGTTTGTTTGTTTTTAATGGGAATGTAGAGCTAGAGAAGGAACTTAGGTGAAAACATTCAGTTTCACTAACAATTCTATGTTGTACACCTCTATGCCTTACATCCAAAAGCACACAACCTAATAATAGTAATCCATGAATGTAGGAGGGAAGAAGACCATACTGAACTTGAGAGTAATTCCAACAGATCCCTCAATTTACACATAGACACAAGGTGAAGTCTTCAAATGCCTACAAAAACAAAAGCAAGGAAATCTGTGTAAAAGACTCAATGCTTTGAGAAACGGACTCAAAGAAAACAGCGTTTTCAAGAGTTATTTTACTAGTTTTTTCTTTCCATCATTTGGCACAAATCCAAGGCACATTAGAAAATCAAATGACTCATAAATTATTAGAAAAATAAACACATGACCCTCATCTCCAAATGTCCGTATGTGCACTTATTGCACATTTTACCTCTTAGATTAAAAAGGTATTTGAAAAAAATCACCAGTATGTCTTCCAGCTTTGTACTTTGCCAGGCAGTTTACTAATACCACAGTTAAAAGAAATAGAATTATTCATACAAATAAGTTTATGAAATAAAATGCAAGCTGGATGTGATAAGCCAAGAATAAAAAATACTGCACTTAGAAACCTGGCTTGTGCTATTTACACATTGTCCTACCATAACCGAAACAGTAGAAAATTCAGTCCAAATCTAAGCAGCCATCTCATAGTTACTTGCGAGCTTTCAATTCTTCAGTGATCACCTCTAGGAATGGGGTAATATTTGGCCTATTCCAACAAATGCTTATTGATGGGAGAAGTATCTTTCATAATTGGAATTTCATCTTTTTAAAGAGCAGTCCGGAGCAGGCTCCTAAGCAGCAGTTTTGTTTGCAGATGTTTCCCAGGTTCAGAATCATGAATATTTGTGCATTTTTGCATGACTCGCTTTAAGGAAGGGGGGGGGGGGGGAGGGAACAAACCAACTTAAAACAATTTTGTGTGTCCTTACACATGCTTGCTTCTGCATGTTTTTTTTGATTATGCTGTGAACAGTAAGTCCAAAGGTTAGCTTTGTCAAGGGCTCTCTACTTTTTCCCAGTATCTTGGCCCCTGTGTAAGAATTTGATCTTGCAGATCCAATACAAGGGAGCATTGCAAAGAAAGGAGCGAGGATTACATCCCTTCACATTAATAGCACGTATAAATTTCTCATGTGGCATCGCAGATGTTACGGACTATTGTTTTCCCAGCTACTGAAATATACAGAAATATAATGGTTTGTTACATTACAATAAAAATAGAGACATTTCAATTACCTCTGGCAATAAATACCAATATATTTTTATATATATAAATATATATATGCATTTTATACCCAGAGGTTTGGTTTACTGTTACATATAATTTTTTAATAAGTGCTAAGTAGAATAGGAAAGTAATTTTGCTGTCTACATCTCGGTACGTCCCTGTTTGCTGAGATCGGTAACGATCTGGCTGTGTAGTTACCTCCAACATAAACAGAGGATTCAATCTTCAAAAGTGCTAGGAATGTTCTGTTTCTGCTGAAGAGTCATCCTTGTATTCTGTTCTGAAGGCAGGCTTGCAAGCGTCACTGCATTCTTTGATATACAGTGAAGGGTTACCGAAATTAACACCACCTAGTTCCTCAGCTTTTGACATCAAATTTGCACTTCCTTGTCAATGTTCTGAAAGCAAGTCATCACAGCAGTCTCTTGATTGTGAAGTACTTGGATTTCTAGGGCTGGATAAACTATCATCACTGACATTCTCTGCTGAAAGCGGCACATTAACAGTGTGTCTTCGGTGCATTAATTTACTCCTGTGAGGAGCTTCCATCACGTCATCGTGTTTCACAAACTCACCACTGCATCCTGTATCAATAATCTTAACTTTGCTCTGGTCCAGCGTTTCAACAGATTTTAACTTGGTTTTATCAAAGCTTTTAATAGCTAACTGTGAGGATAGAAAAATGATGTTAAAAGCGTTGTCTACTTTCTTCATTACAAAGAAGTAAAATGAATAGTGTTTCTTGAATATAATTATCACATTAATTTCATGGTATTCTTTATACTGAGAACACAGCCAAGGATTAAAAATATCATATTTTGTAGGACAGTAATTATATTTGGTCTACATACACGAAAACAAGAAGAGGCCAACCTGCCCCAGACTACACATACATCAGTACCAGAACTGAAAAGATAACGAAGGCATTCCAAAACTTACTTTCACTGTGCTATCCCAGTATCATCCTAACTCTTCTAAACACCTTTTGTAATGCAAGTCTCAAGGTACTTGAAATTAACAGCCATTTCTTTTACCATTAAGAAACACGTAAGTAGTAATAAAGAGAGGCTCAGCCAGGCACTGCTGAAGGCAAAGGCAAAAACTCCCTGCTTCCAGACCTTATCTGTCAGGGAAGAGATGCCCACCCTCCCCACCCCCCCTTAAAGACTTCAGTTTGGTCATTCCAACTATTCTTATCTTCCATTTCCGTATCTGCTCCTGATTTTTCCTTTTCAGAGTGGGTGGCTCTCCTTGATTACTGGCCACTCTGCAAATGTTAAAATAACCAAGAGAAAAAAGAGAATCCAAGCACGCTAATGACAGATTTTCTAAGATAAGAACTAAAGGCAGACGTTAATTATGATACTCTTTTACTGAAATAATGGCAACAATCTTGAAAATGTTTCAGATGGAAATTGTACATGTTTAAACCCACTAACAATTTAGAGCTGTATGACCTGTCAATTCACAAAGCCATGACAGTCACACATGGTTAAAGCGCTATATATTGTGGTCACATGTTAGTTTTTTGACACCTGCCATACTTGCATGACATAACTACCTTCAGCGATCCACACTTACAAAATCTAAATCCCACGTTTAATTAAATAGTGGAATATTATCATTAATACTAGAAAGAATTTAAAATATTACAGTCTTATAGCATTAATTTAGCATTCTCAAGGCTCTTTGCAAATGTTAAATCTCATAAGGGCTCTATGAAATAGAACAGTATTCCATTTTCTAGATGGAGATGAGCAGCAGAGCCTGCATTTCCAAGGCTATGTCAATCTAATAATGGGCAGCTACTGAACTGACCTGGTAGAAAACTGTTTTCTTTTGAATAGGTTAGTTTTTCTCTTGATTTAGTATGCTGAAATGGCTCAGCAGACGGTCCAATGAGAGTCAGAGCCACTGTAAAGGAGGAAGAGGGAGCACATGCTCTGGGTGGAGAGCAGCAGCCAACAGTCAGATTGGCGTAGGGTGCCATGGTACCCCCAACCATAGATGAATCAATTACATACATTTGTGTCACAGCTGACAACGCAACATGCAGTTTGCTACCACTCTTGCAAACAACCTCCTCCTACAAGCAGACCTATCACGCAACCCCCAATTTTAATCTACTGAAAAATTTCTCTCTTGTAAATGGCACCTCTGCTTGGCTACAGCTCTGATAAGCTGTAGGAGTTTTTTCAAGCCTCGGTATAACCTAGATTTTGCTAGACATGATGCAGAAAACAACACAGAGATGAAGCCTGCAATAAGAGGCTTAAGAGGTTTAAAAGTAAAAATAAGATGTTTAAAAGGTGTTATAGAAGCACCGTTGATGTTTGAACAACGACGAAACATTAACAATTTAGCAAACAGGTCAGAATTTTCAGGATTCACCGACCACCACTAGCAAAAAAAACCTTTCCTGTTATATGTATCTATATTAATAGCAGACAAAACAAACAGATTTGCTGTATCATACAAATAATACAAGCAAGTATTTCCACTTACCTGATGTAATCATACAAATAATTCAAGCAAGTATTTCCACTTACCTGATGTAATAACTGGTAGTCAAAATTAGGGACGCTTTTATCTCTTGTTATTGTTCTCCGTAAATGTTTTGCTCTAAAAAATTAAGAAATTAAATTTAACTGTGCAAGTCTTTCCACAAAAGTCCAATCACAGCAAATCCACAAGGTGGCACTATCTCAACGCAGAAAGGCTGCTATCTGCCCTCAAAATGACAGCCTACTAGTATTTCCTGTATTTTATCACAGAATATACATTGACGTTTAAAAAGGTCATAGGCAAAACCCAACCACTGAGTGAAGCACTAAGATAGTATTTTTAAAGCAGTCTGGCTCTGAAATTCTTAATTTATGGTACACCAAGTATTAGTGCAAAAACAATTTTAAATACGTTTGCAAGTACTCCTTCGCCAGCCAGCTTTTCCCTCCCGCTGCACAGCACGTCACTGCTGTTCACCACCAATGAGTACGCCATACCTAGAACAACTCTCTGGTGATATGAATGTGCATGCCTCGGAGGATTAGCATCTACTGTCGAATTAGTCATATGTGATATGTAACAATGCTTGACCCACTTTTGGGCTTTATTAACAGTTGTATTTCGTTTGCTTATGGGAAACAATAAAAGTACTTCTGAGGAAGCTTCTATGCTTACTTGTTAAATCTGTTAATTGATTGGACCAGTTGAAGTTGTCTGCTTATGGGATCATCAGCTTTCTCACATGGCTTAGAATTCACTAGGGGTTTAAAACAACAGGCAGCTAAAATTACAACTGAGTCACACTTAAGAATTAAAAAAACACAGTTCTGAATTAGAAGTGGTATCTACTGACATTAGATTTAAAATTTTACAGTAAAACTGTAATAGTAATAATTTGAATCAGAGTCACAATTTATCTTTGGAAATTTTAAAGCATTTTAAGTCACAGGAGTAAGCATTCTTCGTCAGATTAGCATGACTGGCCGAGCTTCTGAAGAGACCACGTAATACTGGGCTTTGAGGCCCTTAATTCCAATTTTTACAAACCTGAATTAATTAACACACAGATGCTATACCACCTCTTCATTAATTACCTATTCATGTCTTCCATTGTTCTTTTAGAACTATTCTCCTAGTATTGGAAAGGACTCAATCTTGGCATCAGCATACTATGATTAATTTTTGGTTTTGTATTAACGGAACATTCACAATCTTTCTCAGGGCAGCAGGCAAGAGTTATTTTGAAAAGCCTAACTAAAACTCATGGATGCTGAAATGGGCACTCCTGCTCGTCTTCCCTAATTCCTGCTTGTGCAGCCTCACTGTCTTCTTTCACAGTTCCGGTGGCAGCAGGTCCTTTACTACGCTGAGTTGTCTAGCTCACCACAGAACTTGTTATGCCCCTTGACCCAGGTTAGTGAATTGGATCAGCTTGAAAATCAACCTGAAAAACTTCTGAGCCAGCATAAGGAAAGTAGTGAATAAGCAAGACCAGAAGCTGAGGGCGAGAGGGAAGAGGTGAGGATGGACGGTGAGTAACATCATCTCTTTTAAGTGGCAATAAGCCATTATATCAGCTCAGCTGTATTGTCAAACTGTACCATGTGTCTCAACATATTTGCTTAGACTGTACTACATGCTGCCACTTACTGAAAGACATTCTTCTGCAAATCGTGCTTAATGGTTTAGACGGTTACCTTTGTAGCTCTTATTTCTGTCACGTAATACAAGAGACAGTAACTAACGGAAGGGTCGCTCCCTAACCTCTTTTAGGGCAATGTAAATGACAGCTAGAGGTGATTTAAATCAATGTTTTACTTTGCACTGAAATGGACAATTATTACATGGTTAATTATATAATCTCAAGTATGGCATGGTTTTTAACTTTAAATGGTTTTGTATGTAAGATTCCCCCCCACGCACCGAAAAAGTGAAAACTGAGTTTGCAGCGGTCATGAATGTAATACAAGGTCTGCTGCACTTAGTTATAATATTTTAGGTGTTACCTGTAATAAATATGCAAAACAGTTGTCTGGGTTTTAATTATATGTAAATCAATTATATAAAATATTTGATGTAGTTGCACATGAATTCCTAAATCCCTTTTTATTCATACCAGTGGAAATATGACATGTACCTTTTTTTCTTATCTTGATAGTAGCATGCTGCTCACACTCCTTTTCTTTCTCTGCTGATGTAGGTACATAGCTTGGTGCTGTTTCCAGCAACTTAATGATATTTGAATTCTTAATTTTAAAAGTTTCCATTTTCATCATTATTAAAGAAAAAGAAAAACATCAGTACAATTTAGGATTCTAGTCTATGCAGAGTGTGTTAATTAATTGCTGTGAAAATGAATGTAATGCACACAAAAATACCTCATTATAAACACAAACTTCAAATTGTCTCATTTTGAGTAGGGACAAAAATCAGTGTTCCACAAGTTGTACTGTACCAGAGTGATGATTTTGTAGTCTTCACCTATTAAACTGTATTATTTATGGTTAAGCTAATTTCAGTTTAAATGGTAATACACATACTAAAATTGATTCAGTACAGAATTTTGTGGTCATTATGCTACATCTCAGAGGCTATTTAAGCACATAAAGATAAGGACCATGCATCAAATCATTTAAAGAGTGAAATAATTCTTTGTAATTTAATATTTCATATTATGTTATTGCTATTAATAAAGGGGAAGGTCAGAGTTATCGATGACAAGATAAAAGGTATCATAAGGCATGAAAGGCAAAAGATGCTGGGTGGAACAAGGAAGATTGCTAGCAGTGTAACTGATTAGTGAAAGTTGTTCATTTACCTATATTCAACATTTCTTGGGCTTTCTCTGCCATTACTAGCATAGATTTTAATGTCATTTTCATTCACATATGTGCTTTCACTCCTTCTAGACTCATCCTTTTTGTCTAGGATAACTTATTTGGGAAACACAACAAGTTTCACATACCACAGGTATCATATTGTACGTTATACAATAAACAGGCATCTTAGTCTTTATATCACGCATAATTGTTAAATACGGAAGTCTTGGCAAATATTGTTGTGACAAATAGTTATATTTGCTTTCTTTCCTACATTATGCATATGGAACTTTAGGAAAATCTAACCTTAGAAATGAGCTTTTTGCACTCACCGGCTCAGCACAGTCTGCCGGGGTACAGTTCCTTTCGTTCCTTATGTGCGTCATTGCACCGTTCTGAAGTAGCAAGTCTACCAGGGCTTCATTCTTTCCTATCACGGCCTCGTGCAGTGCTGTATTTCCTTTGGCATTAGAAAGGTTAACAGAAGCTCCATGCTGGACAGCAAGACAAAATTGAAGTTATAAAGACAGAGTAGCATGAAATGGAAACAGCACATTACTATTCTGTTTTTCTCTCCTTTTATTTTCAATGTGTGAATGAGAACAACACAACAGAAGCCTTGTAGCTGCATACAAATGCAGAAACCATATGCTATCAATCACCGGTTCAACAATAAGCCACCTGATCATATTATTTCCTCCTCTCTCATAGCCACAATATCATGGATCAACTCATTTCATTTTTGCATGTATCTACTACATATTCCAAGTTTAAGAGATATTTAAAAAAAAAAAATCACAAAAAGGCAAAAACCCCTATGCGGTAGAATCATAAGCAAGAAAACCTAACACCTGCCCCAAAAAAGTTCCATAAAAACAGCTAGCTGTACAACAGTTAAGTAATATTTATTTAATAAAAAAACATGAAAGGAAGGGATTGAAAGGAATGAGATAACAAATACTCTTCCCCCCCCCAAGTAATTTTGACAGAGCAATACACAACTAAAAATACTGATCCTGAGCACTGGATAAGCACAGGTATCACGTAAGAAATACTATTCCGAACATCCTGTTTTCAGTGATCTTACCTGTAACAACAAGGCTGTAGTCTCATACTGACCATTCAAGCATGCATAAATTAAAGGAGTATTTCCATATATGTATTTTTTATTTTGTTTAGCATTGTAATCCATCAGACACTTTACCACCTATTGAAAAAAGTAACAGCTCTTTAAGTTAAGATACCAACAAACCATAATCATGCAGTGAAAGGATGGAGCAAGTCTCATCTTTGCCAAACAGATGATAACCACAAGTATCTCCCCTATCATACTAATTTTCATATTTTACCACACACTTTTAAAAAAAAAAAAACTTAAGCAACTGGAAAAAAAAAGGCCAGAAAACTAAACTCAAGGTATTTGAAACACATACATAATCAATAACTTAACAAAACATCAAAAACGAACCACCACAGCAACAGCATCCTTTCCCCCTTTCCAAACTCATCAGAACACTTGGACATAAAGAACTCCTTCTTGGTTCGTTTTTGATATTTTGTTACAAGTTTGAGTAATATTCTCATTTTCTTCTTGCTTCCCTAGTGCTTTGTCTCCCCATCATCTTCACAATTCTCTCAATTTTTTTTTTCCTCTTGCAGTCCTCAGCTCCTTATTCTTAAAACCCTAGTTTTCCACTTTCCTGCATATTCCCATTTGCCTGTCTGCACCTGCTTTTTCACGATCGTTATTCTTCCCGTCTCATTTACTCTCCCTCCTGTATTAATATCCTCCCCTCGCTAACTCATGCTTCTCCTTCACTGCTTATGCTTCCCTGACTTCAAGCCAGGGACGAGGTTTTCTGCTACCCTCAGAGCTCTACTTGGCTCATAATCAAAGTAAATATTTAATACTGTGGCTATTGAAGATACCGAGTCCATTGCATCAACAGATATACGCATAACCTCCTTGAACAGAAGGGACAGAGAGAAAATACATAGGAAGATTCAGCTGCACAAGGTATTTTTAAACTGTTTGATGTATGACAGTAGCTATTTGCAGCACTTTCATTAAACCATTATTTTAGGTCATTTAGAAAGAAAAGGTGCCTACTGAAACTGTTTCAGTTGAAAGATCCCCTTTCCGGCTGGAGATTTTAGACATTGAAAGAAAAAACAGAATCACCAAATTAATTTTCAGTTACTGGTTTAGTCTTGTTGATGATTTGTTGATAATTTCACAAAACAGCTTTTTGTTGGTGGTTAAGTGTTAAATAGCTTGCATTTATGAAGAGGCTCAGTTACCTGGAAATGACCTTTCTGGCAGGCTAGATGAAGAGGAACTGCACGTTTTGCATTCTTGGCACTGATACTGGCTCCATGTTTCAACAAGAGAGAGACAAGCTCAGAGTGTCCATGCAGTGCAGCCATATGCAATGGTGTAAAACCATCTTGGTTTGACACATTTACTCCCAGTCCATTAGCAGAGATCCTTGCAAACTTCTGTTGAGGAAAATACACAACAAAACTATAGAATTAATCATGCTACTTTCCGTTGACCAAAAAGCAGCCAAATACCTGCTAAGTATATACAAAACAGGTAGATGGACATGACAAGAACTTCTGCTACAGAGCCTAATATGAGACCTTCAGGAAAAGAGTTAGTAAACCAGAACAGCTTGGTAGTATTTTTCAACAGAACAATGAGTTTTATTTTTCTCTCTTTTCTTCCAACATGATAGCTTCATACAGAGAAATTCCAGGCAAAGTATTCGTGATATTAAAAAGATGGTAAAGCAGCACAGGTTGAGACGGAAGTAAAACTTACAGTTTTTATATAGCTGTTAGGATGCTCATACATATGGAGAGTAAGTGTTAATATTATGAGTTACATTCACTTATAGAGACATTTATGCTCTTGGAGACAGACACTACACACCTATTTTACTGCTACATGAAGCTCGAGGTAATAAGGATAAAACTAAAATTAATTTTATTCATGTAGAAGTAACACTGGCCCAGAGAACAGACTCCCATGGGGAGTCAAGATAAGGAAACTACCTGGAAGACAGCTTCCACAGCAGTACGGAACATCTTGGTTTACTCCTCTAGCAAACTGCGTAGGTGTCTAACACCGTTCTGCCAAACCTCAGTGTGCTTTTAAATGTGTGCCTATCTAATACAGTGGTTAAGATTAGTTAACAAGTTCCTTCTACTTTTCATTCAGCAGGCAAGTAAATTCCACAGCAAATGCCATTCCTTCCCCTGTTATCAATAAAATGAACTTTATGGTCTCAGGCTCTGGCATCTTTAGCACATGATCTGTACTCAGGGTACATGGACACACTGTTACCAGAGAACAAAGCACAGTGTGAATGTGAAGCATTTAAGGACAACTAGCATACTCTTAGCCTGCACAAAATAAACATAAGGTAGAAGTGAGGAATTTAGAAGAAGTTAAGCCAACTCACATTTTCTCAGTTAAGTGATATGGATACCGTTACCTCAAAGTAGTCGATACACTGAAAATTTATACTTTGGTTTATTTTGCAGTAACTTATCCAGTTATGTATACCTTCAGACATAGTAATACACTTTCTTCCTGAAAGGCAAGTAATTGGTTTTCTATTTCCAAGAAGCTGGGATCATTCCTTATTTAAATTTAAAAAAAAAAAAGTGTATTGTAAAGCCTGATTCTCCTCTACAGTCTGTGATAAATAAGGGGAAAGGAAGTCTTTGCAATTATATTTAATCTCCAAAGAGGTTTTAGATATAGCTTGTACGAAAGATGTCATGCAATTAAAAAAAGACTTTATCAGCATTACATTGATTATAGGATTAGCGGGTTTTCCTTGCTAAACTGATTACTAACAGGTAAGTAGATATTCTGTGACAGTTAGCAATGTAAACTATAAAAGAGAACCAGGAGAAACTGAGGCTTACAAAGAGATTCTTCCCATTTATTCAAAGTTGTCCAAACCTTAATGACAGCAGTCCACATTTTTTAAAAGCAAACTGCAAAGATTTTTCACTCCATTAGATACGGAGCAAGTCTTTGAACACTGTTTCAGTATCCAAAATTTTCTACAGTTCAATTAAAAAGAGAACAATTTCATGACATCAGATGAACTCTGTTAAGATCTGTATATATTTAACTGCTTTTTAGACAGAGATACAGAGGTGTTGGGCAATATGAATGCTACTTCCCTAGAGCTAAAAGTTACATTACAAGAATATAAATCATTCTTTTTACAGAATGAATATTCCAACCTTTTGTGCTGGCCCACATTTTGAGCACTGGCATAATGGATGGCAGAATTCTGGTTTTGATGTACTGACTGCGTCGTCCTCATCTTCTAAGTCTTCTTCCATCCACTCCAAGAGATAACGTACCTGGCATAAAAAGCAAGTCCTCCTTTATAGAGTCCAAAGGTTCCATGTTCTAATAAATTTGTGTATGTAGATAAGTAATTTCACAAACATACACTTGTCAATATCTCAGGGAGACTATACAGCTACCTCCTGGCATCAGCTGCCCACAGGCCAAATTAAAAAATCAAATGTTATCATTGACAAAGTAGCTAGAAAGTTCACCAATTATAGCAGTGAAGTAAATTATAAATGACTTCCTGCTGCCTAATCAAGACTTCAGTGCTCACCTATTCTCAAACCCTCCAAATCCTTTTAGCTCAGATGATTTGTGCCTGCTCATATCAATGAGAATTTTGTTTCTTTTGCTTTAATGAACATAAGAAGTGACAAGGATGACGACATTTAACTGATATCCAAAACTTTGCAGGGGCACTGACTTTTCTTACGTCTATTGCTTCCCAGGAGCTTGACAGTTTCACTTTTTCCTCAATGTACAATGACTTATTTTTGAGGAAGAGAGAGGCCCTTCAATGAAGATAGTCTTAGGACTCAGAGCATTCACATGCAATTTGCAAACAGTGATGCTCACTGCATGTTAATTCTACGTTAAATTTTATGCAACAAAAGCAACTGTTTAAGAAATACATTTTTACGTTGAAATTCATTAACCCACTGTAAACTAAAGACATCTTAGAATTAGCAGTGACTGTATTAAGCCTCCATTATTACACCATCTGGCAATGTTAAGCCTGACATCTATCTAGTGTATCACTCTGAGTTTGTATTGTGCCCAATGAGACAAGTCTTTCAGAAACTCAAGACAGAAGCGGGAATTAAATTGGTCTCATAATCCAAGGGACAATACAGTAACAGTCACCTTTTTCTAGGTGCATGAAAAGGGCTCACATCACAGCACTCAAAAACCAAGACAAAAGGAAGGATCAGGGACTCGTGTGTGGAGGCTAGGTCTCTCAGAGCTCCTGCAGATCATGTGGGACTTCCCAGACACAGCAAGTTACAGGACTACATAGTGGGTATGAAGCTGTAAAACATGTCATTTTGTGAAGGGTTTTCCCATTTGTACATGTCTAAAATAAATATTACTGTCACTTCACTTCCCCCTTTCCCTGCAGACTGATCAAGACTCTCACAACTGACACTTTCTCCTTCTTCTATCACAGCTCAATACTGCAGCTCTCATTATCCAAATACACAGATCTCAACATACCAATACCAGTGTCTCACCAAAAATCTGAACATGCTACTCCCATGCATACCTCTTTATAATTACAGTGGAATAGCCACTTTTTTTGGTTTAAATGTTTTTTGGTCAAAAGGTTAAATGTACTTTTAAGCAGAGACACACTGAAGCATCTCAGGAAATGGTTCATAATCTTCCTCTGCCAGTTAACTTGTTATCTAAAACCTTCTTTACATTGCAGAGTAACACACTTCCTGGAATATTTAGCAGAGCACTCCAAGGGCACTGTACCCTGTATGCCAGACTTATAGCTGCTCCACAAGATTTATTTTATACAAAAGATTTGCTTTTTTTGTGGTGGATTTGCACATATCCATTCCACTAGAAGAGTCAAGACCAGCTGGGTGGAAGGAATTTCAGAAGAGTGCCTAATCCAGTATTCTACGCTGAGACAAAGTCAATTCTTCCTTAATACCATTAACCGAAGTTTGACCAATCTCTTCTCAAATACTTTTAACAGAAGAGGTTCTGTAACCTCCCAGGTCTGTTCTAGTGTCATCCCACTCTAATAATAAAAGGGTTTTTTTTAATTTGCTTGTTTTTTTAAATCCAAGAATCTTTGTTGAAAGCTGAAAGGTTCATCCATCACTAGGGAGCCATGGCACCTGACCACCAAATCCAATCACTAAGAATGAAAGACCAAAAATTGATGTTCAGCAGTATCGACTACTTCTACACCATACTTTACTGACTTAGAGCCATATAAAGGCTTTGTTCAAAGCAATATACCATGGGCTAAGACAATTCTTAACAGTCTCCACCAATAATGGAGCTATAATCATTTTCTACCAATTCAGCAACCACTAAACACGTAAAAAGTACAGTTTGAGAACCTCCCCGAAAAAAGCTCCTGCATAACTCTGAAACATATTTTGGGAATAAAGTTTAATCCTTTCCTTACAGATATTCCCTCCATACTGTCCCAAAATATTTCTTTCCCGCTATAGACACAGAAAATTTACCAAAGTGGGCTAAATTTTATTTTCAAAATGTAGAATTAGTTGCCATTGAGTCAGCTAATTAAAATAACTGTCATTGATTAACATCATTATCTCCAATCTAAAGCATACTTGCTTTTGAAGTTCGCAGGTGCTACGATGATGACAAAGGTTGTTTTCTGGCTTCCTGAACAATCACAGCATAATATTTCTTTTTTTTAATCTTCCAGTTTCATAGCACTTTTTTCTAATGCCTCCTCTTGCAAATCTCAATTGGCTTTCACAGGGGAAATCTACAACAGCACTAATGACCCTACGGTTGCTTCTGTTCCTATGGGGACAGACCTCAGGCTGTCAGAACAAGATAAGAGTTTTTAAATAACCGTGGTTTTTAATAGATATGCAAGCTGTAACCTTTGCCATCCAATTGGACAATTCTCTTTATAATGAACAGTTTTACATGAACTTGAGTAATGTGGAAAGTAAAGCCACAAAAAATAAGGCGATTCTGTCATCTGAATGCATAGATTAGATTTCTATATGCTTTTCATTGCTGATATCTGTTAAGCAGTGCTAGATGCTAATTTTCCTGCAAATGACAGCACTACATTTAATTTTCTTTAAATATTTTCATGATGCACTTTAGATTTTCACAAAGTCTGTGAAAAGTTAATTGTAATACATTCATGTTTACTACTTGCGAGGAAGATGATAAATATCACCATTGTATGTATTGCTGCTTCTTGAAATGACTTAAGGGCTGACCTGGAAATAATTACTAAGATTAAAGTTACATTGTAAACTAGGATAATAATATTTTATTTAAGAACTAAACAGTTCCTTCCTCTATCAGTTGATAAATTAATTTGTTTCCATCATCTAACTGGAATAAAACATGAGAGAATCAAGATTAACATGGTGTGTATTTCGTGATGCAGATTATCTATTTTATTATGACTGTGTGATGCTTCATTAGTATCTGTAACTCCTGGTACATATCACCTAAACAAATTTTTCAGAACATGTATCCAGCAGAGAAACCCTGCATTCTCACATGGGTTCATGATTTTGCCCTGTGAACTACAAAACAATTAAGAAATGTACAGCCTTACATCTTTCGAAAGACAAAACTTCTAAAGATTTCTGTGTCATCTTCAATTTTTCAGTAGAATGACATTGGAAGCACCTTATTGTTCAAATTTGCAGGAATAAAGGACAATAGTAACTAAAAAATATGTCAAGACAGGTGGCAAGTATCACAAATTACAGAACATCAACTCTGAAACTGGTAGTATTATAGCCATCAGCTATCTATTTGAAGTGAAATCCAAACTACAGGAAAGTTGTATGCCCCTGAGAGGACTTCTCTGTACCGACTGGTGTCACCTAAATTTCCTCTCTGTATGAAATAGTAATAAAAAGGTGTCACAACAAACAAACTAAGAGCCCATTTTTCATTTATAGTACCTACGCACAATTATTGCATGCAGTAAACACACAATAAAGAGTAGACAATATTAAAAGCATTAGAGAACCTGGCAATTTAGGAATCAAAAAGCATTTGTGGATTTAAAAACACTGTATTACTGGAATGCGTCCTAAGTCAAAAAACTGCAAATTGTAAATCCCACCATTCAATTTCCAGAACTGGTGCACAGCCCTGCCACTCGAGCACGTGCATCAACTCACATATGGGAAAAGATACGATGTGCTTCTGTGACATAGGAACTAGCAACTGGAAATAACAACACTTTCTATTGGATTTGCTGTCAAAAATCAGGTTTACCTGAAAACTCATCTGTTTTGCCTTTTTTTTTGTTTTGTGCTGACTGCATATCCAGTCCAATATTGTGACCTCAGTATACACACCTTTTTACAGTTCTGCAATGCACCATGCTCCTCATCTAGTAACAGCATTTGACAGTGCAGCTCGAGCACCTGCAAGCAAATAAATTGCTCTTTCCCACAATATTTCTTTTCAACATGCCTGCCCTGAATGTTGTTCTTCCCAAGTTCTTTGCATCTCCTAGAGGTGACTATGCATACATTTTTAAATGACAGGCCTTCACAAAGGAATTATTCAATTTAAAGTAATTTCTTTAGTGCAAGAGGTCATGGAAATGTCAAAATAATGGGCCTTAAGGCACTGTAGGTAAAATAATTTGGGGACGTGGAGCGAATATTCTTTGTAGAAAATGAGTTTTGTTGCTGAAGGAACATATTACCTAAAGCATTCTTCACTTCATATTATTTACAAATAACTTCCTCAATTTGAATGAGGTAAATTGGAATTCAATAATATTCAACAGCCATGCTAAGACTCACCATTTCCAGATCTCCATCAGCAACTGCTCTTAGGAGTTTTTCCACCTGTGTATGAAGAAAACAATGTATTTGCTTTGTTAGTACTGTTATTAAGCTGTACACAGAAAATCCTGTGTCCTTTACTAACCTCCTAAGCTCATATGGCAGGATTACTGCTGGCCCATTTCATATTTGTTGATAAAGTTTTAAAGGAAAAACCTTCTTCCTTTATGAAATACAAAGGCTGTGCAAGGCCTGTGACCATTTGATGATCTGACTTGCTCAGTTAAAGACAAACAGTACTTACCTAAATAGAGGACATGGAGTCCACACATAAACAAAGCCATGTAAGCTGATATACATTATTATGCCGCTTCAGCAGCAGCTGACCATGCGTTTCTGTTGTGAACGTAACATTAAAAATCCCTACTCGAGACAAATTTCTACCCTGATAAACACTAGTACTGTTTGGACTCTTGCTGAGCTACTATATGCTACCAGAAGCACAAAGGATGGCAGGTTTTATTTTGCTATTTGAGAAACAACAGTTTAAGATGAAAAAGATGTTTTCCAATCGTTCACTTCACATCTGCAGATTACTGGTTTATTCCTATGTTAAAAACCAAACTTTTACAAATCTAACTTGATTGTGAGTACGAAATTTGTTTTCTTACTTAAAATCTGGAAAGATATAAATATCAAAGGGTATGCATTAGCAAAACCCAGGTCTCTCCCACTCAGAGTTATTCCAGGGGACCAGCATTAGACCCATTAAGTATGTGTATGCTGAGGCCAGCTAATGCCTGAGCACAACTGCTTGGTGTAGGTATTCTCCTGTTTATGAGCTCTGCGGGGGGGGCAAGAGGTAAGTGGGGGGGAAGAAGAGATGGAAGGTGCTCTGCAGTAGGGGGGGGCAAGAGGTAAGTGGGAGGGAAGAAGAGATGGAAGGTGCTCTGCAGTGCACTGATGCCATTCCCCTGATCCCTCCGATTGCTTGTGAAAGCAGGAGAATGAGATGTACTTTGATTCTCTACTCTCTACTCTCACATGAAGGAGTCGAGATCTAACCTGACAGAAATGCCAGTAAAGGGGCAGGGAGAGTCCATTAGTACTATCAATAGGCAACTTGTCCGGCCTCTGCAGATTGTTGAAGATCATTTAATAAGCTTTGTGAAAGTCTGTTTCAGCATTATAGCAAATTATTCTAGCACTGTGCCATCATCACCAAAGATGCTGCTGTGTAAACAAAGTTGTTTCAATATTAAGAAACATCTTGCGAATTGAAGGTGTCATGGAGTAACAGCTACAGTCACGCTTCAATCTTTATCTAGAAATGACTGTCTTGCCGACTCGACAGCAGTGTTTGGCAAAGCAAACAAGGAAGAATGAGACTAAAAGGAAGTTATGTTTTACTGGTCTGATCTCTTTCTTCAGGGTTTTAGCAGAACAGGACACATCTACTGGCGAAAGATCAGAGGCTAGATTAAATCTCTCCATCCATTTTTATCTCTTTTTAGGAAAGCTGCTAAGTTTTATTTTATTACTACCTTTCTAATACAAGGTGAAGCTCCTTGAAGTCATACGCTAGGCACTCAAGGCAGGATTCCTCTTGCCTAACTTTGAATGTCTAAAAGTTAGCTGTCCAAACCTAAGCCAGTCATTTAAACTCCCTCTCAGGTAACTACAGAGCAGAATGCAGTCACAAACGACACTTGAGTGCAACTCAGGTCAAACTAAGCATGTCTGGGATTAATTTCTCTCTGGAGGTACCAGTTTCTCTCCACTGACTAAGGAGGGAAAATAGATGTCTAAAGTTAAGACAACTGTCTTTCAGACATCTGAAGTTAGGCGAGCCGAATCCCAATCTCTACACATATACATCTAAAATGGACTATATATATACTAGGGAGATCTGTACCTCCCGTAAATTTCCCCTAATCATATAGGATAATGTCACTGGAGAACGTAAAGGTCTTGATGATTTTCAGGAGCCAGTCTTATCACGTACAAGATGCCTAACAGTAATAGCAAGTGACCCACAAGCTCTGATAATTTCTTTCCAAAAATAACTTCCTTATAGTTCTAGAAACTGCCTCAGGCCCTAGCAGTGGAGAAGCATACAACATCTGTTATGCAGCTTATAGATAATTTAAGAGTACTTAGGGAAAAATGTCTGCTACATGCATTTCCCCATCTTTCCAGTTTGCTTTCTCACTCCTCCATGGAACAGAAGTACCTTCCTTTAAATGTAAAAATAGATGAAACAAATCTACTGCAATTCACTCGCATGCTCAGTTTTTCTGTTGCTGAACAGAAATTATGCAAGGAGTTATTAGTTCCAACAGAGGAAGTTCCAAATTTACCTGCCTGGCTCTTTTACTCTCTCTTTTCTAAGTTGTAATCAAGCCACATACAAGACATATACCATGATTAGTTCATTTAAGCAGAGTTTAATTCACCAGCAGTACTGACGAATAAAGATCTAACTGCATCCCCTTAATCCATGGTCTAAGCCTTTAAGTCTGGAAAACTGACCTTATCAGCTTCCCATGACTTCCAGTGGCATTCCCTTCATGGAGCTCCCTCAGGATTAGGCCCTTGCTTCTTTGCTCAGTAAGAATAAGAGCAGTGAGCCCATGTGAAACTTGACAAACAGAAATGAACTAAAGCTGGATTACAGGAGAAGGTCATTAACCCCAAGAATATAAGGTGTTAGCTGCTTGTAATCTTTTTCCCTGGTTTGAACTACAGTCTTAGCTCTTGGGTGTGATAAATTTGTTCCTTTAAGGAAAAAATAAATCCTCAATCTATGAGGTAAACTTTTACGTACATTAGACCTTATTTATAGTGCTTGACTCTGTACAAACAAGGAGGTAGACTCCTACATTGAGGCTCTCAGAGTAACTGATAATGAAGTGTGAAGTAATAATGTCCAGTCAAACTTTACATCTTTGAGTTTCTTGAACATTTTTAGAAAACAGAAACTTTTGGCAAGAGAAGAATAGCAGGAAAAGGAAGAATTTGAATGTAGAGGTGATATGGAGAGAAACAAAAATACTAAGGAGGTCAATTCGGAAAAAAATTGAACAGGAGGACTGGGGAAAAAAATAAAGAGAGAAGCATCAGGAGGAGTGGCAATATGACAGTCTTAGGAGGGAATAAATGGGAAGTATGGATCTGAGGTCCCACATGAAAAAATTCAGAGGACAGCATCTTGGTTGGTGTGGACAGAGCAAAATCAGCAAACACATTATGTGCAAGATATTTAGTATATAGTGTGTACTTCGTCACATTACAAAATTGATTTCCTATGCCTATTTTGAAAGCTTGTCTTAACATTATAGTTCGTTAAGTTGTTTGATAGTATGCCTGTACTAGTCTCTTTTCCCTGACAGAGTTTGTAAGCTAACAATGGCATTTACTTCCTGGACAGGACAGCAAGGTCCTTGGGGCACTAACTGCCATTATAATTTTGTAAACCTCAACAAATTCTCAAATTATGTAGTTAACTGCAGTAAATCTGAACAACTACTCCAAACGTTTTCAATTTTTCCCCAGAAATAACCAGCAGAGCAGTTGATACCATACAAAAATAAGTGTTTAGATACTGAGATGACAAGCACCTGAGGATAGCAGCATATAATTTTCCAAGCCAGACAGAAGGCTACTCCTGAAGAAGCAGTTTAAAACAGTGTTGCAAAATATCACTTTTCTAGCTTCCTTCACTTTGCTTATTGTCAAAACTTATACCTCAGTCTTACCTCTTTATAACTATTCTTTACTTCTTCTTGCCTTATATCAGTTGATGCTGATGACAGGCTTGAGACAGATGATCCTCTGCTGAAAGTTTCTGTTGAGCGCTGAGGAGACCTAAGTGGTGACTTAAAGTTGGAAAAAAAACCCAACAAAACACAAAACAGAAAAAGTTACATATCAGATTAAGCAGGTTAAACACAGGCAAAAAACGTTCAGCAACTTGCATTGGTTGTTACCTCAGAAGCACTCTGCCCTCTTTCAAACGTCAGATAGTTTAATTCCATCAATGACAAAATCTGCATAAAAATATTAATAAAGAGAACAAATGTAACTCCACTTAAAGAAGAATCTACTGACTGAAACACAAATTAGCCAACAACCTAGTATTAGTAACGGATTATGACAGAGCAGATTAAAAGTACCCATTTACAAGTTTATGTTCTACACCACAGACTGTATTCATGCTATTAGATCTAAAGTCTGACCCTTCTTCCTTAAAGGCAAACATACATTTTCACTTTGATAGTACCAGACCACAAAACCTTATTAGCAGGTAAACATCTACACCTCCATGGAATTGCATCAGAAAGAAATCAGGCTAAAAGGTAAAGAGGAATACCTTGGAATTTAATGCACACTGTAGGGAAGTCTCTTTCATCCGGTTTTGAATTTCTGGATTTGCCCCATTTTGCAAAAGCACTTCTATGATCCCTTGATAGCCCCAACGAGCAGCTATATGGAGAGGAGTATCTCCCTTTTCATTACCAATATCTAGTCTACAGGAATGCAGATCATAGTAGACTAAAGCTTTGACACACTGGAAAGAAAAGGAAAGCTATCAATAAATTATAGTATTGTCTCTCAATTCATATAACATTTGCAATCCTAAAAAGGTTTTTTCATTGCTGCTCATATAATCCATTGCCTAAAGGGCAGGCTTTTATGGCTCAGCATCATTAAACAAAGAGTTAAATAACTCAGCTAAATTTGCACGACACTACTATCTTTAATGTGAATGCATAATAAAAATTTCTATGAACTACTGAATAAAGTCCTAATTTACAGTGTTAAATAGTTAGCCTCCAAATCTTTTTTATTTACTTTTTAAAATATGTAAGTTCCGTGCAAATTGGCATCACAGTTTAATTCCATTCCATTAGAATGTCCATTTAGTTTGTTACAAAACAATTACTTACATCCTCATGACCATAAGTGCAGGCTAAATGAAGTGGAGTATTTCCATTATTGTCCTGCACATCAGTACTTGCCTTATAGTGCAATAAGAGAAGCTTAAAAGAAAAATAAAAGCAGACGTTTAAGTGACTAAAAAATTAATGGACAAACAATTGTTACTCTGTAGATTCCTTTAGGTTTCTAGCATGATGCACTACTTCATGAAAAACTAGCTATGTCTCCTGTTTCAGACACTACCCTCTTGGCATTACAGTACTGGTTTTGCCCTACCCTAAGAACCAAATAAAAGCTGCTTCTTACATATTCAGAGTTGTCATTGAAAAAATGAATCATCTACTGCCGCAAACACTGCAATACATATACTACATAATTTATATTTTAAAAGCCTATGTAAGTGAAGACACAGCTTAATTTCAACAATGCTAATTGAAGAATCTCACATATATAAAATTCAAGTACACAAGAATTAATGTAGTCACACAGTCTATCCTAAACACAATGTGAAGTCATTTAATTCATTCCAATGACTGCAATGGTTCTTCTGTCTTAATCAAGAGCAGAGATGTTAATAGGCTCTCCATTTGTACTATGTATTAGAGTGTTGTATTAATAAAATGGATTAATTTTCAGGCATGCATAGCTGCCAATTGCTTGGTTATTACAAATGGCTGAAAACCTTGCAGTATAGGAAAAAATAAAATATCATGCAAACTACAATGATAAAAGATCCTCAATTCTGACAGCGTACACAGTTCTGGTAAAAGCTTCTCAGAAGACCTAAATGACAGTAACAGTAGAACAGCTTAGTAAAAGTCATATATTTATAATTTAGGCTAAGTATTTATTTTTATTTCTAATTAGGCCTTTTGGTGCTTACTGTAACATTTTGATATCCCTTCTGACAGGCAAGGTGAAGTGGAGTTGAACCATGGTAATCTGTAGCATTGACAATGGCTCCTTTGGCTACTAGTAAATCCACTAATGATGTTTGCCCTTGAAAAATATGCAGACGTTAGAAGAAAGAAGTAAACTTTGCACAAGAACATTGCTACTTTTCAAATTCAAACACAAACTATTAACCAAGATACCCTGCATTTCTGCATACTATGTTTCTATATACTGTGCATTCACTTCCTTGGTATTTGGGTGGGGGTTTTTTTTGCAGATTACTCAAGGTCAAAGCTCCATAAAAGAACCTCCAGCTAAAACCAAGCTATGCTTGTATCTTACGAGTAAGAAAAGAGTAGAAAATAATGCCATGTCACATAAAGCACTTTCCTATTGGGATTCAAGATAATAATAAAAAAAGGAAATAATTTATTAAAAAAAACTCACTAAGAAAATTAATACATCTTCTAATAAATGTAAGATCAATGGCATAATAAACATTACAAGACAGGAGATGGTACAGATCTACTATGCATAGCCAGCTGCAGGAGAGAGAAGGGATTAATTTCTCAATCTGCCAGTTCTTTAAAACAAGACTGGTTTCTGATGACACATTTTTACTTTTTTCACAGCTGAAGAAAGAACTACTGTGGTAACCACTAAGGCAAAAGTAAACAGCCAGCAAACAAACAACAACAACTTAGCCATAAGAAACTGAGCTTAAAAGAATATACAATAACTTCCTTCAGTCTGTGCCAAGATACCAGTTTCCACAGCAAATAAGCAGAAAACAATTTAATACAAAATTCACTCCTTAACACAAGGTTGGAAAATGTGCTAACATAAAGATAAGGAACATAAGGAGTAGAAAACACTAGTGAAGAAAACCAAGAATACTCACCACAAATAGCAGCTATATGAAGTGGTGTATATCCCCGGTCATCTCGGGAAAATGGAGTGATAATGGAAGGATCATTCAGTTTCCTTTAAAACACAATGGTTTAAAAGCAGCTCAGTTACCTATGCAGCAGTGGTAAGGAGGAGAGAAAGAGAAAAATTGCCAAGACCGACGAAAAACTGATTTTGGAACTTTTTATCCTTTCACATTGACAAATTATTCTATACAGAGCTTTACATTTTGTTAAGACGTGGTTTTGTCCAAGATGTATAAGTTAGGTTCAAGAGAAGAAACATTTCACACCACGTTTACCAAAGCACATACAGCCTCCATCACAAAATTGGCTGGTTCCAAGGCATTCGGTATTCTCCTAATATTTCTTCCACTTTTTCAAACCACACAAATGTACACTACCACATCCCAAAGTGCTACCAACTTCCTCTAGAACCAAAAGCAGCATACTTTCTAAAGTAAATCTTGGATGAAGACTTTTACATAGCTTTTTGTGTATTTGTGGAGATGAAAAGTGCTTACCCAGAAACTAGCTTCTCACATTTGTCACAGTAACAGAGCGGATGACACATTTTCTGTACAGTGTCCTTATCACTGTCACCTTGACTTAGTAATCGCTCCACTTCCTCCTGATTACCTGAAGCAATATGCTATGAAAAGCCAAGAGAAGAAAGAGAATGAAGAACCAATATAAAAAGCCTCCTTTTAAGGAAAAAAAAAAAAAAAACACAAAAAAAATAGAGTAATTTACTGAAGCACAAAACGAAAGGAACCGATTATAAAAGACATGTATTCAAGCATTAGAAAGCAGAAGTGAACAATGTCACAGCAAAAAAAACCCTAATGGGCATTCAGTATTAAAAAGAATCTGTTCTTGGCTTACTTCACTTTCTATAAAAAATTAAAACAATTCCTATTGTTCTCTTTAGACTCAGTCACGAAATTAAGCTCCCTCTGTGCAAAAACATTTCTATAAAATTACTAATTCTCTAGCCATAAGCTGTGAACACATATAATTAGAAGCTCTGCTTTGTGTCCTTGTATAGGCAAAATTCTTTTAGAATGACAAAGAGATTAACATATAATATGAAGTAGCTGTCAGGTGACCACATTTAAATTATTTCAGAAAACTCTTTCAATTTCAAGCACTAAAAGCTGTGAGAGACAACCAGATGGTAATATCACATCTGTGCATTAAATGGGCCAATCAATACCAACAGCAGTAGCATTTCATCCTCATTTGCTTTCATGTTTCTTATAACATGCTGAAATCCATAAGATTATATTAACTTGGTAACACTCTGGTACAGTAATGCACTAGATTCAAAACACACTTTTAGCATCTACTAAAACACATTTCGCAGTACTAATGTAATTAATGCTGCATTACATTTCAGAAAAATCACAGAAAGGAAAGAAAATAAACATGCAATACGTAGGTACATACATATTCTGCCATAAAAGTTATTAACCTTAAATAAGTAGTCTATTGGAGTAGCAGACATCTGAGACAACAAGTTCATCCTTTGTCTTAAAAGCAGCTTGTCACACAGTTTCTCAGATTCCTAAAAATAAAATATATAGATTGATTATCTATATACTCATTTACAGGCAAAAGTAAAGTACCTTAACAGTAGAATTAACTTTTAGAAACATTAAATACTGTATTTACCACTTATGAATTATCAGATGCACGTAAACCCTAAGTCAGTTTCACATTTAGGATTCCAAGACTTAAAAGACTGCACACCTGCTGTTCAAAGGAACAATAAGTAGATGTTCACCAGAATATTCCTTTACTGTAATTCTCCATGAACTAACTGAGCATTAATGAAATTACAGTTCTACCATCTAAAAAAGAACACAGCAAAACTAGAAAAGACATAAAAAAGACAACAAGAACTATAAGAGGTGCAATGCAGCTTTCTTACGAGGAGAATTTAGGATTCTTCACTCTGGAAGAGATTTGACTGTGCTACAGCGGTCTATAAAAATCACAAAAAGTCCAAAGAAAACATGCAAAGAATGAATATCCACTATTCCTCAAAATATAAGAACTGGGATGCCCAACAAAATCATCACACTGGGGAGGTCTGGGGAGGGAGCGGGGAGAAGAGAGAAAAGAAAAAGCGTTCTCTTATTGTAGAATCCATTGCCGTAGGTTGTTGCAAAAATCAAAAGTATAAAAGGACTTCAAAAGGCATTAGACAAATTCATGTAAGACACGTCTACTGGTGGCTATTAAAAAAGATGACCCAGATACAACTCTGACTCAAAGACTCCACTGAACTCTCTGCTACTTGCTAGAAAATAAAAGATTGTACCAGGTGAAGCATTACTCTGCAGCAGACTCATTCATATAGCATTTCCTACTGGTCACTTCTTGAAAATTAGAGATTGAGCTAAGCAGACATGTAGTGCGACTCTCACATCGGTACTTCCCATTTTCTGAGAAATCTGAAGATACACTTCAGGATGCACTAAAGAATGTAGATGCTTCCAAAACCAGGTGAAAGTTCTTAAGTAGAGTCAGATTTTGAAACAGCAACATTGAGCCTCACATGAAATAAAACAAACAATCTAAAGAAAACACTTTCTAAGAAAGTAGATGGAAACACTTGCACATAATTGATTCTGATCAACCACTGCTAATGTTTGGCAGTGAATATCATTTCTTTGGATGTTATTTTTGGATAATGACTATCTCCTTAGAAATGGAAAGACTCACAGCATCCATCAAACTGAAGACGACTGCATTTAAGATAAACACCCATGTATCAGATAAACTTTGATGGTTTAGGATCCAGGCTATAGCTTCTGCAAATAAGTCTGTAAAGACCAGATATAAATGAGTAAAAAAAGTCCAACTCTTAACATTAGTAAGTCAGCACGAAGTTTAAGAAACTAGTCAACTGCAAATAAACAAGATCACTTTAACACCAAAAATAGAGTTCAGATTTTCTAGAAATTAGATCACTCAAGTTTCAAAATCAACACAGATGCCTCTCATAAAGCTGTCTAAAAAAACCTTCATTTTCTAGCAAATAAGGTAGTTAAAAACATGTTTGTGAGGTCTAGAGATAGAAGTTTGGATCTGTACTTCACAGAAGGTTGGTTGTATTTAGATACATGAGTATGACAAATATTCACCAATCTTTTCAAACCTAGGTACTTTAGCTAAAGATACCCAAGCATATCTTTTCAGAATTACAAGGCACGTTGCACTAGCCTCCTTGGAGAGATTCTTCAGTGTGATCAGGAATAACTTCCCTAAGAAATATTTGATCAAAAATTTTATTAACTAGAAAAAAAAGTTAAAGCTTTACTGCTGATACAAGTTTCTGAAGTCTAATCAGAATTTCTAATATGAATACTCACAGACAGCTTTATACTTTCACCATGGAGAATCTAAGTAACCACTAGCAAGACCTACTGTAGTTTTAGTACTGTTCCTTCCACAGTGTATTTTACAAAAGAAGTGTTCCCCAAGTGGAATAATTATTTTGAAGAGTCACTTGAGACACCAATCCTTATGTAGAGGTGTTGTTTATTATACAAATCAGAAAAAAGAGTTGAAACTACATATCTTCAAAAGTGAAATACAAAATGGCAGAAGAATCAGGTATTAGTTGAAGTATTAAGCAAGTTTGGGCCTTCAAAGACAAAACTTGCTTGTACCAGCTTTACTTGCACTCCAGGAATTAAAAAAAACAAAACAAAAACCTGCTTCGCAGTTACTCTCAGGTATTTTAATCTCTATTGTTGTCCTGGTTTCAGCTAGGATAGAGTTAATTTTCTTCGTGAGGTTAAACCACAACAATTGTCTAGAAAAATACACATCCAAATACTAATGATCTTTTTATCTAACACTATCTACTTGAGAAATGAAATATTTGTACCTATGAGGGTGTACCTGTATAATGACCTATCCAAGGTGACTTTCACAGATTACAACTGATGATTATGTCCACTCCCCCTCCCCCCAAATACTTTATTGGCCTCAGTTTGTGTTCAAGTCTTCCTTTCCTGGCTTCTCCCACCTGCACCTCCTCCATGCAAACTTCATTGCCACCTACAGCTCTTTCCATACAGGAACCAAAATGCTGCCTACTCCCTAGTGGGTGCCTCTAACTCCCTACTGTATACCTTACTTCATCCCTCTGAACTAGAGGGTCTTACTACACGTTAGCTATGCATAGGAACATAACTAAGGTCCAATATTTATTAACTAGAGTTCTAATTAAATAAGGTTGACAATTCCCAGAAAATAAAATGGAATCTTCTGTGCTGAGTTACATGCTCCTCTACTCCCCACAACCAAAATGTCTCTCTAAGACTTGCATGACCTTGGGTGAAGGGAGTTGGCAGGTATCTCCTAAGTGCAATTTTCTTACTAACATGAAGGTGATAATATGCCCGTTGTTCCACAGGGTACATTAGTTCCCTGCTGAGTTTTCTTTATGTAGTTAGCTTCATTAGGGATTGGACAACAGCATTACTCAGCTGCCAGAAGCTCCATCTGAAGCCAGCTATAAAATTAAGTGTAGCCACATGAGGGGCTATAATGAAGCCCCAGGGCACAGCAATGTTCCTGCTTACTTAAATCCCACAATCCCTTCCAGCACCATCTGGAAAAGGAAACCATGGGGCATCAACATGACAGCTGCTGCTGTTTTAAACAGAAAGTCGATCTCCTTTGCCAGAGAATAAAGGAAGTATCTCAGCTGATAAGTTCATGAAGGGAGAGCAATGCTATCAGAAGTTTCTACCATGTTCCTCCACCTCCTCACTATCCTTTTTCAATTCCTGTCAAGGGGCTATTTGCTACCTAGTTTCTTCCTCTCCATTGCGTGCCACCTTCTCCCTTACCCTACACTAGAGAAAAGGGTGGTCTAGCTCTTTCCTCTTCAGCTGTGCTAGAGGGCCAGGGGTCACCCACTTCCTTGTCTTCAAGGTTCTGCTGCTTTCCATCTCTGGGTACTGCCTTCAAGCCATGTTGACTCCATGAAAGGCAACGTAGAAGAAAGGAGGTCCTGTTGCACACTCACTGTACACACACTGAAGTGAGAAAGTTACAGGCTAGCACTCTAGGTCTGGAGCTGATCCAGCTGAGGTATGGACAGAAACACTTACTGCTTGCTCTTATACTGGTGCAGACACTAAGATAAGCAGTATGAGACTGCCTTCATTTAGAATTCTCAAATATGTACTTCATATTTCAAGACAGATGCCTCCCAGAGAAATAAATTAGTATCTTAATGGCAGTGGCACTTAAGTTATAACCACTTCAGGGCAATCCCAGTATAAAAAAAAAACTGCTATCCTTAGCTATATAAGGAGGGACAGGACCAGGCATTTGATAGGAAACAGTTTTTATTCTAGAAATTTAAGAGCAGTATATTCTTTTTTTCAGCTTGCTGGCATTGTTGTGGAAGACAATTCTACTTTGGTTCCAGTTCTCCATCCAGACCACCAGCATTGCTACTTGTATATTAATTGTTAATGATAGCCAAGTGACTGCAGGAAGCAAAACTGTTTGGCAGGTTGTTTTCCTTTTAAACTAACATTTTTATTTTTTTTAACATAATTCAATACAGCATTACAGACAAGAAATACCACAGTCTCTTTACACAAAATGGAAAAGTGCTTTTTTCTTGGAGTGTACAAAACAAACCTATGTATGACAGGTTCATGGAAAGATCCCAGAAAAGAACAAAACCAAGAATAACAAAAGGCTAAAAATGTTACTTTAAGTGCTGCTTCTTTAAGATTGTGCCCCAGGTTGTCCCATCCCAAGCCCTGCACACTGAGCCATTATCCTGGCCCCTGCAATTAGATTCCAGTGCTTTGCAGTTGGGCAGACTGAGACACATTGAATTCACTCTGGTTTCAAGTTCACTCCTTTTGATTTCCACATCAGATCAGGAAAACCTAATTTTGCAACAGTAGAAAGTTTTACAGGAGCGGTAAGACTGGATTCCTTTACTAAATAAGCTACAAAGTTCTTAAATTGTAGAAGTTTCTAAAGTCACATCAATATCATCCTTGATTGGCCTGCAGGGGTTTGACCTGATTGACAGAAGGTCAAGTTGCCCAGTAGGAAATAACTCATACATCCACAAACTTCCTGCCCCTGCTAGGTTAGATATCTCGAGAGCCCAATTTGACCTTCAAACACCACCTTATCATAGTCCTGCCACTCCCATTAAACTATCAGCTTGGTGCAACATAGTAATCTGCACTGCAAAGATTGACTTTTTAGAGTACGATGATTTACTGAATAATTCTAAGTCACGCTGCAACCTCCATTCTGCTAGCATAGCTAAAGCTTTTTAAAGTTATTAAAGAAAAACCTGTTTAAGCTATGCTTACTCTCAAGTACTGCATTACTTTCACAACCACAATAGAAAGAGTACAAACAGGAGATATTAGACTTACTGAAGACTCAACTGTTGAAAATAGTGCTGTCATTTTTCCTCCCATCATATGAAGAGGCAGACTTGACATTTAACTACTTCCTCAAGGAGTATACAATGAACAACAAGTATTGCTACAGGATTAGGACTTCATTGTAATCATTTAGATAATTTTAGCATTTGCTTCAGGTATGGTTACCTCAACCCATTTCTTTAAGTGCAAAAAAGGAACTCTTATGTTAGCTGTTTGTATCCTCTGACTGAATTTACTCCCGCGGTGGTACACAGTCCTACAAGCTTATCAAATACACATTTGACAGACTTTAAGAGTAGCTTACTGTTGATCTGTCAGAGAGGTTGCCTTGCCGTATATATTCTATTGCAGCCTCAATTGAGGTTAGACAGTATCCCAATTCATCCTTCACTGAACTGCAAAGCCTGAAGTTCTTTATGTAACTCAAGTTGGCCATCCTGAAATAAAAAAAAGTTAAAGCCATGAACCACTAAAAATAAGACGACACTAGCACAACATATCTTAATACTGCAACCCACCTTAGGCAATCCAGGCAGACAATAGGTTAAGAAAAAAGCTTCTAGAAAGATTGTTACACTAGCAATACAACGGCTGTTCTGAGCTTTGTAGATGGATCAGAACTCTACTTATCTCAACTATTCAGTGGAAGTTATTAATTGGATATAAGGAATATGAAGGACAGCATAAGGACAGCAGCGGGATATTGTTTCACATGTTTCAAACACGTTAATGTTTCAAGCACCATAAGCACCAGTGTAAAGTGATAGCTACAAATGAAAGGAAAAATGCTCATCTCGGATATGGGATACACCAACACCAAAATTCAGTTCAGGTACAGGTGGAAGGTTTAGATATACTTTTACTGATAGCAAGGAGAGATACACACAGCAGCATAGGCTAGCAGCAAGCAATTAAGCATTCAAATCTAGATTCCCTATATGAAATGTATCTACTATCTAGAAGCTGCATAAAGGTTTCACAGCTCCAAACACAGATAAGGAAGGAGCAGTCTGAAGTCTGTATTGACGTGCAGATTTGGTATAGAGATGGCCTCCCATTACAACTTTTTTCTAGGCTGGGAATCAAAACAGCAAAGACACAGCACTTGAATTTCTGGTAAGTCCTTTATTTGGTCACATCTGTAATACATCTTTGCTGTTTGTGCTACTAAAAATAGTTTTCTGCATTACATCAGCCCCTCTTACACTTTCAGTACGTTATTACTACATGTTCAGAAACATTTGCCCCTACAGCAGCATTACATCTAAGATGATATGATGGAGCTCTGTATAGCCAAAATAGTTACATACCAGTTTGGGATTTCTGTTTTTACAAGCAAATACAGCAAAACAGAGAGAAGATCATCTGCACACATGGTTTCCATGTTAACTAAAAAAAAAAGAATTTACAGCTGATGTTAGTCATGTCACAGTTCAAATCAAGAGCAATACCTATAAATGGAGTTCTGCCTCCTAAGACTAAGGGCCAGCTCTACTAGTAGAGAATACATTGAGTAACCAAGGCAGCCCTTCAAATGTTCTCAGTCTCCCTCTAAAATAGGCTGCCAGGAGCTAAAAAACAAATACAGCTTGTACTGTAGAAATTGTGATATTTGACTAGCATCTCCTCCTTCCTACACAGAAAGAGCCAGAGTACTAGCTCAAGATTTCTGAAATTCTTGAGGGCAAAAACTACCCTCTAAGTTGATATACTTTTCCATAACCCAGGAGTTTTCCTGAAGAAAGGAAGAGATGAAGTAGGGAAAGCATAATTCACTGTACTACTCCATTTGCTTAGTGGAAGTATCTTCTCTCTCCAAGCTAGATAAAATAAATACCAGGTAAAGAGGTCCATGCTTTCCTATCACAGAATCATTTCTGTAATCCATGGTAGCACTTTGAACACAGCATATAGAAGGTTTGTTTGTCCCCCACCAACACTGCATTTTGCAAAAGATACATCTCAAGAGTATCAATTTCAAGATTATCAGGGAGCACAGACAAATAGACAAGAATGATCTAGCAGCGATCCTCAGTGTTAAAATGGATCACCCTCAGTTCTTCTGCATGAGAAAATATCCTAGCACATGCAAGCTTGTCACATGCTCCAGCTAAAACATTTATAAGCTAACCAAGTACCCCACCTCACCCCATGAGAAACAATGCCGAAATGTCTGTCTTGCCTCCATTTTGCTTTGTTTAGAGGCCTGCAAGGCAGACCCCAGTCTAATTGTGTTTAATCCACAAGCGCTATTCAAACAGCTGCTTATATACTAAAGTGCTTTGTGTGTACTGGTTAAGAAAAGAGTTTAAAATTAAGTTATTAATTCACTAATTACTGACCTCTTTGGCTAGGAGATTGCATAATAATTTGTACCACTTTTCGTAGACAAAGTAGCTTCTGTTGAGGGGAAGTACATTTGTTCAACTGACCCAGTTCTCGCTTTGCACGTGGTATATTGAAACTACAAAATAATTTGAAAGAAATTGTTAGCATACAGAGTTCCTGTGCAGGATGTCTAGAACCCAAGTTTTAACTTATTCAGAGCTGAAATGAAGAATGGTATTAAAATATTCCCATCTCTACTCCAAGTACACTTGCATTTCTGCACCCTGTAGATTGAGGGAAGCATAAGAATATGAAAGCAAAGGAAATAACAATCAATGCAAAGACTGCTGTAAAATGACACCTGCAAAGCTTTACTTTTCCATCTCAAAGCAATGAAGTATAAGAAAAACTTGCTATTGTCTGAAGGAAGACACTTTTTGGCTGGCCTGAGACCTATTTAAGACATGATCTCAGTGACTCCTCAAAGGGTCCACAATCATACATCTCTCACCTGAACTCAGGCTTCACTCCAATGTCTTTTTGCTGCAGGTCTTGAAGGCTCCTCGTGATTTTGTTAAAAGCAGCATCCTAATCAATAGAAAGGCAACAGTTTTTTTAAAATGCATTGACTAATGTAACTAATCTTTAGCGACCAAACAAGCTTACCTCACTTGCCTCAATAGTCCCCACATATTTAAAGACTAGATCATAAATAGCATGGTGGATATACATCTGCAGAAAAAAAAAAGTACTTCAGGGATGAAAGGAAGAGTTAAAAAAGCTTGCTAATTATTTTCCTTCATTTCAGATGCTTACTTCAACTGCTTGTTTAATCAGATTCATCTGCTCTTCTTGCTTTGCAAGCATCTTCTAGAAAAGGAAAGCGATAACAACAGCAAGAGAAAGTTAGATAATTTATTGCTTAAGTAACACTATGTACTATGTATTTAGTGAAGTAAGTGTTTACCAAGTGCGAATCTCTCAAAAGATGCTGGAGACATTTGGTATAAAGTGCATTGACAGAATCCTGTCGGGGGCAGAGGGAGAGAAAAGAAAAAAGCATTCAGATTCAGGTTAATCTGACTTGAAGCAACAAAGCACGAATAAGCAGAGAAAGGAAGTCTTCCCTGCCTTAGAAGTGTGCACTATGGTAAAGTGTTTAGCTAGAAAAATTGCCTTTACCTAATAGTTAAGATGTGGTAATTCACAACTATGAATTCTACTTTCTCCCTTCCCACCTTCCTCAACTCTAGACTACTCTGACATAGAAAAGCTCAATAAGACAAAGATATCCAAAGCAGTAAAGTGCATTATATTTAGTAAATTAAACATCAAGAAGCAAGATACTGACTATGTAGTGGCGGAGGCTTTTCCTTTCATGTTCTTTAAATGTTCTGTAGAAAGATCCTATGTATTTATCAAACCTCTCACAGTGCCTTCCCAAGAATTCTCTAACATCTTCAATATTTTTAAGAGCATAGGAGTTTGATGAAGCTGTAGATTCACCTAAAATGAGAGCCAAGAATTAACACATAGGTTTAATATGTATGCACGGTAAAGTACTTTCTGTTCCTACATACACAGCCAACTTGTGTGCAATGAAACATCAATTCAGCTTACTATACCTTTAACTGAAGGTATTGCTTTTAATTAAAAGAATTTAATACATCACATTTAGAGTAGGCTCTCTTGCCTTTTATGTCAAGTATTTATTTGGTATAGCTAAAACTGATTTCACATGGTTTTTTACCCTGGGGTAATTTATTGCCACATACACAACTCAATCTGAGTGCAAGTCAAGCTTGAAAGTAGAAAAGCACATTACAATATTGACCGAGTGCCCATGCAGGAAGTCAGTGTGCTCTAAGTGAGCTGTAAAAATCCCATCTTGGATTTTTACATAACCTATTCTTTATTTAGACACGCTTTCTCTGAATGGGAAAGCAAAGTTGCTTCATGTAAACATTAAACCAAATCCATTTTCCTTCTGAATAAAACAATTGTATCTCTCACTTAAAATTCATACTGCCTTTCCAAAAATTTTTTTCTAGGCAAGTCTTTCATTTGCAACCAAAGGCAGCCAACTAATAACAGGCTTAGATCTCATTCATTCCAAATTACTTTTGAAATTACAAATTAGCTCACTTCTGAAAGACTGCTATCTGACTACATTAAGTAATGGCCAAAAAAGGAACACCACAAGAATAATTTTTTAGATTTAGATTAATATTTACAGAATTTAAGCCCATATGTATGCCAGCTATTTTTTTTCAGAACAACTTTCATACTTCCCTCACAGTACTATTTTCAGACTACCCTAGTATTATTTCACTTTATCTGTTTGAAACAAGTGATGACATTATGTATTTAGGAAGACTAGATGTTTTTATTTCAGAAAAAGCATATGTTTTAGGAAGCTTATGTTCCTTTTAATTAGTAAACACAGACTGTTATACAAATTCACAAGGATTCCTGTTACATTTACAGCTTTAATAGTAGCCTTGGAAATAGTGTTTCAGCCTTATCAAGAGCACTTTCAGTACTAGGACAAAAACTAACACATTCAGCCTAATGAGACAGACCACCACCAGAAAAGCTGCTACATAGCTATGCTATACAACCTCTAACTACTGATGAAGTGATCACTAAAGAATTTACCTCTGCAGTTTTCTGTGCATCCACCTTGCATCTCAAGACACATGTCACATTTAAGACTTTTTAAGCAGTCAGCACTAAACTGAGCATGGCTAAAAAATCATGCTGGATCAAGTATTCTGCAGATGATTTTTAGTGCTGAGACTGGGGCATAGACCCTGCAGAATTAAGTTTGCCTGGCAGCAACTTAATATTTCTCTCCAACAGCATACCAACATCCACCCCAGCAGGCTAATAAATGCCAAGAGCTTTCAACCAAGCCAATGCTTTTCAGAATGAAGGAAATGTATTAAGCTTAAACATACTAATTTGCTCACTGTGCAAACAAGACCCCCAAGTTAACGCTTCAATACGTACTTGAGCTTTCTGTTTTTTCCAATGGATGAGCTATGCACAATATACTAAAGCTTTCTTCTTTTTCATTGTAAAATGTTTCCTCAAAAAGAACAGGTACTGAGAGATTATAATTAAAACCAGTTCCTAAAATGATGAGGTTTCCTTGTATGAAGATCTCCTGAAACAAAACAAAAACCAGATCAAGTGTAAAACTCCGCCAGAAGAAAGTTACTCTTTAGCTTCTGCATTGCATAGTTACATTCCCAGGGAAAGAAGAGAATCTTGTAAGACAGGAAAGCCCCAGATTCATATTCTTGTGCTGTATAGACACTGAAACAAAGACTCCTTCAGTCTACAACAGCTAGCTAAACCTTGCTTATACCTACTTTCTTTATATGTCTACTACTAGAGGAGGTTTCAGACAATCTCCAAGGTCTAAGTGACTACTTGCAGATTTTAGAGCACTTTTAGTAGAAGGGAAATTGAAAAACAACTTAGAATTGGGGCCTAAGTCCAGCTTCAGAAAAACACCACACATCTTGTCTACATTTCTCACACTCAGCTTTATCTTCTTAATTAACTCCAGTGAGGACATCTGCAGTAGGAAGATCTAGATGATAGCCTGCAAACAGGTGCAAGATCTCAGACTGTACTGCAAAATTACAAGTGAAAAAAATGTGATCCTAGGCAGTGTCAGTATTGGTTATCATGGCTTGCTGCTACATTAGTCAGTTTCTGCTCTACTTCCTGAACTGAATTAATACATCAGGCCTCAGATACAACTTGATACCATCAAAGTTTTGTCTTAAGCCTTGGTGAACTTGCATCTGCATACGATATAGGCAGGCTACTATTTGCCTGAAAGCTAGACAGACAGTTCTTAACTAAGTGATAAAGACCCTTCTGCCACACCAGAAAATTCCTAACAGTCACAAAACACAGATAAATTGACAAAGTTGCTTTGCCAACGTAGTAAGCTGAAGTCAGAGGCAGTGTTAACATCTGAACAGGACAAGTATTCTTGTGCACATGCCAAAATACAGCTTTTTCTAGAAAGCAGTATATCCCTGAAAATTTTGGCTTAGATGGGCAACATACTACTTTTGCCAGTTACCTCTAACTCCTAGCTACCTCTCCTGTTACCATTAGTTCACACTATCAGTCATCAACTGCAGTGAATCATTTATTGGAGTGTCCCCAAGCTACATTCAGATATCAAAACAGAAATACCTTTCCATTTAAGGTCTCAAAATTTTCTTCTAGCGGCTTCAGAACATAAGATTCAAACTGGCAGGTAGACAGACTGTTGCTTGAAAGGCTTCCTTTGCATGGAACTAACACCTGAAAAAGTTAGATCATGCTTTAGGGAGAAGTGCCATGTATCACCAGCTACACACCAATAGCTTTTGCTCTTTAGAGGCAAGCAATTGAATCTGGCTTACAAACAATTACTAGCAAATGTATAGCAACTATAGGTGCTTTTGTTTAAATAAAAAGGAAAGGCCATTGATAGACAGACAGTCCGGTGATTAACCTAGAAGTTATATTTAGTGACTTATCTGAAAAAGGGTAACAGATGTAGCTGATGCAAACAACACTAAGAGGAGATTAAACCTTAAAGTTACTTAACACTAGTCACCTGAATGAGTTAAAAATAGGCAGCTAGTAAAAGTGAAGTATATTTTCAAACTAAAATGAAAATCCATCAGAAAGAAGAAAAAAATCTAAGACAAGAAACATCTTGGGTTTACTGCACACCAACAGATTGGCAGCATGAGACAAATTCTTAATTAGAAAGCAACACATTTACTACAACAAACACTGTATACATGCTGAAAAGAAATAAATCCTGTTGTCAAGGAAGAAATAAGCACGAAGCAAGTGGTTCTTTCAGTACTCAGCTTTCAGAAATGGTGTTAGAATACAGACAGAACTGGTGAGCAGATTTTAGCATTTCAACTGATCACATCGCCATCTTAAGTAATACACAATTGAAAGAACCCTGTCCAATTTAAGGCTTAATTTTATAATCAGGTAACAATAACCCTCGAGTTTAATGGAGTCTCCACACACTTAATTTTGGATGAAGACTAATTGCAGAATACCCAGATTAGAAGTCTTAAGGACTGGAGCTTTTATTCCAGCTCAGTTTAATGGCTTTATTTTGCTATGTAAAATGCTGTCAGAAATGAGTGGTTGTCTATCCACAAGGGATTTCAAAAGGTCAATCCCATTTTAAGTTACAAGTGGGAAAATATATAACTTTAGTTCATAGCAAACAAAATAAGCTTCCTGTAAAGTTTAGAAACAACACCAACTTTGACCTGTTGCTACCATGCAATATATCAAGAGGTCCATATTAGTAAATAACAAGCAACTTACACTAAAGTTGCTTTGGTTCACTTCCTAGTTTTGTGGGCTTGCACTAATCTTTACATGTGTCATAGCAGGCATACAATTTAAATACATATAGCTACCATTTAATAAGCAGCTTTTAAACGTACTTATTTATACTTACAATACCATGGAGTTCTGCAACTTTGCTGCATAGATCAGGACGCCGCTTCTGAATGGCCAAATAAAAGGGATTTTTCAAGATATCTTCATCCTACATAGCCATATGGACTTCAGATATTCCAAGGAGATTTTCTAAAATACATATGGAGAATGGTTAACATATCATACATGGCATCTGTTAAAGCATAATATTTGGGAATACCTAGGGGGCAGTTTGATTCCTCTTGTCTAAAAGGAAAAAGCAGTTTCGGATCTTGACGTAAACAGCCAATGGCATGCTTAAGAAGATTACTCAGAAGTTATTCAGAAAGATTATTTTCCATGAATATACATTTCCAATTACATAGTAATCCTCATAATGTCTCCTTCGGCCTTCCAAGTGTTGGAGTCTAACAACGCATGCTATGTTTAGACAAAACTTAGGAGAGGAGGAGAGAAGTTAAGATCTACATTATTACCACTGTGATATACAAGCTAACTTGCACTGCTAAGGTCTAAAACAAGCCAAAGGACACAAAACAGCTTCTTTACAGCAGATTCTACCACATCACAGGACTGATGCTTTTGCAGTATGCTCATGTAAGTCTTAAGACTCACCCGTGTAAGGATTACTGACTGACACACACCAATGAGACACCCAGATAGTGTAACAGGAACCCTTGCGTAAGGCAATCCTCAACTTTCCAGGGAAAGTCACAGGAAAGAGGTACACCAAGGAGATATGAATATCCATGTCATAATTAAAAAGTCACTGTGAAGTGCATCATTTGTGGTCATCTCTACTCCCATGGAAAAAGGCTCAATGATCTGAGGTCAGGCTGATGCATACCATTTGGCAAAACAGCAAGCAAAAGAGTGACTGGTGACAGAAAACCCAACCTGTAGGCACCGGAAAAAGCTATCACTAGGTGTGTCACAGGGAAAAGATGATCTCTAGCAGCACTAGACCCTCAACTGCTGGCTTCCTCAATTCTAATTCTCTGTAAAAAACTATGACACATCCTAGACACAAGGGCAGGAAAAACCCTAATAGGTCCCTTCTGGAATAACTTCAGAATTATTTTATTCAGAAGAATTGAGTTTAACAGGCTTACAAGTGCTTAATTAACTAGTCTGTGCTATGTCTTTTCCCCTCATCCAGCTTCCCTTAGAAATCAACAGAAGTTGCATAATTTCCTCATGCAATTTCAGGTATATGTCCTAGGAAAGGGTGAGAACAGCAGCAGAACTTTAATTTAAGCAAACCACCTTTACACAATCAGTATTCCCCTGTTTTCTTAAACGTGGGATTGATTATACCTAGCACATTATTTGCTCAGTGTGAGCTTCTTACGCTTTTTCTGTAGCACTTGTAATATCTTACTACCTAATGCTGTACTGGTACTAAAAAATGCCTCTCTGTAGATGATGGAAGAGACATGAAACCATTGTATGGCAGTTTAATAGAATGGAAAAACAGACACCCAACTCCCACAGATTTTTCTGACAGCCTTTCAGTTTCAGCTATACTGTGAACTGATCTATAGTCTGTTAACTGATCTACAGTCTGGTCCCTCCTTATAATTAGGCACAAGGAGAGCTCCCTTAGAGAGCTAAACACAAACACGATCAGCTAAAGCTGCAAGTCATTTCCACTATAAAGTTATAACCAGTTACTTACAGCTTGGACAACCTCAGCCTGAACCACTGAAGTTTGGCAGTGGCAGATAACTGCCTCAAGCAGAGTTTTCCTGTGAAGTTCCAGATAATGGTTCATCCGCTTTCAAAACACACAATAAAACTAAGAGCTTCTATGAAAGAATACTAATTCAGCAGTCCAAAAACATTGTTGTTTGGAGCACAAATCTGAAGTTTGCTTACACGAAGGGGAAGAAAATATTTGGTCATTGACACCTTCAAAAGACTAGCCAAGTTCAGTAATTATGAGATTTCAAACCTAGAGAAGTACAGCTTTGCACAAGATCTGTCCTACCACAGTGCCTTGGTAAACAGGATGATCACCAGTAATTCCACAGCTGATGATGCTATAAACACTTCCTGGCAGGCAGCTGTAATCCAAGTTCAAGCTGTGGGCTTCCTCAGCCAGTGGTGGGGGAAGGAGAAAAGGCGACACAAGCCCAGTGGCAGGTCTGCTGCAGGAACACAGATATCTCAGCCCCGATATTCCATGGATCAGTGATAAGACAGACCTTAATAAGCAGGACTAGTTAGCTACAAAAAAAACCAACTGTCTGCTGAACAACTGGCTAGGCCACAATTCCAAGTAAGATCTTAAATGACTGCAGCTTACAGTCCAAACACGAATCAGTGACAATTTATTATATAAAAGTCAAGCACCAAACAGGGCTATACATACAGACATGTGCAGCCTGCAAAACCGTCTGCCACGGCAAGACTTATTTTGGAGTCCTACATCCTTTTCTGGGTGCTGCACTTCAGAGGAGATGAACTGACTGGAGGAGAATCTGAAGTGAGAAAGGCAAGAAAGCCCTGGAAGCAGAATCTAAAACATGAGATACAGTGATGTTGTTTATGCTGAAGAAACAGCATGAAACAAGTAAGAATTTTTTTCCCCAGATGGATCAAGCTCTCAGTGAAGGGCATTTTTTCCACATCAGTAGAAGAAATAAGCCTTAGCTGAAGAAAACAGACTCAAATTACAGGAACACCTTTCAAAAGAGAAGATAAACACATGTTTTAGATTGCTTGGCAAAGCTATCCAGTCTCATGTTGTAAATCTTTAAGAACCTGTTAGACAAACCTCTACTAGAGGCAATAACAGACATAGTGAGGCTAGATTATACGGTCTCTCAAGGCACCTTCCAAATCAAGCTTTTATTAATGTAGTTGGCCCACTGAGGCATCTTCATCTGCCTTTTTATTTGGTGAATTCGTGTTCACTATCTGGTCAAGTGGCAGATGAGACTGCTATGACACACCCCCCACACCCCCCCCCCCACACCACATGGAGAAGATTTTAGCATGCCACGTGCTGTGTCAGGGAAAAGAGCACATTGACACAAGGCAGCAACCAAGCATGAGACTGCAGAGACAAAACTGCAGTGCACAAGTGCTTCCAATTGCTATAGCTATATTGCCACTTTTTCAGCTTAACAAATCTTTAAGTCCAAAGAGTTCTTCCTATAAAAGGAAGGGGGACAGAAGAACACATTCCACAAATCCTCCTCATCTAGAAACCTGTATCTCACCATGAAAAAAACTGGTAAGCTTTGTCTAGAAAGGAATTAAAAACAACATTTCATTCCCTGGCAGAACAGGTAGAAGAGATTTATGGGAGGAGGGGAGCTCCCACAGAAAACCTCAGCTTATGAAGCTTGCTGTCTATATGATTGAGGTAGCTCTTAAATCATTTCCCACACCTGAAAAAACACAAGAAACTAGAGTACTTGAAGAGTAATTTCAATTGACAGATCACAGGAAGAGCTTGAAATTATAATCTTCAGTTCCTGGTTCATGAGTTACACACCACAAATAACTAGTTTTAAAGCACTTAGTGGCAGCCATGTAGATTCTTTTACTACAGAACCACTGGCAGGGTTGAATCACACTTGAGAGCTCCAGCAAGAAGTGGAAAGAAACTACATTCAGACATTGAATTTTGGCACTTTAGCTACTGTAATGCAACTAAGATGCCATCAACATGCTGTACCCCAATAAGGAAAATAAAACTAGTTCATATGGGTATTTGCCACCTACCTTGAGCAGAAGGAGACTGCGAACTCTGAACTGCTCACCACATGCATTTTCCTGCACAGCAGGAAATAAAACATTACTGATTTGGCTAGTGGTGGTTGAGATTCACAACTCTGAATTTCCTTCCCTTTTCTCTCTCCCTTACCCCTGCATCTGCTTAATGCTACATTAGAGGATAGCTATCATATCCAATTAAAATGTGGGTATGAAAAAGAAAGGGTGAAATACTTATTAACTGAAACAGTTAAGTTACTATATTCACTTGGACCTCCTTCACCTATCCACAGCATTTCTCAGAGAAAGAGGTGTGGATGTATAAGCCATCCACAATTTAAGTAATTACAGAAAAAAAAAGGACTTTATACTAAACTTAAATAGATTAAGTCTACAGAATCAAGAGAGTACATTAAAGCTTCCCCAAATTTTGGCTCAGGCATTTCAGATTAAGTCAATTTCTTTCCACCCCAAAAGTTAAATGCATCTGAAAATGCTCACTAATGCATTGCTGTAATTCTAGGAACACATTAGAATACTCCATTGAGAGAGTTTGTTGGCAGAACACAACATCCAACCTCAATCTAATTTAACATGGGGCCGAGGGGGGGGCAGCACCAGGGGGATACAGACTTATTCTAGTTGCACCTTGGACACCTTTAGATTTACTAGCATTACAAAAGCAGGAAATGTACAAAGCCTTATATGAATTACCAAATCTGTTTAATGCTTAACAGAAAGCCCACTAAAAATTGTCATAAGCCATATTCACTATGAAGTTTATCAAATTCTATGGTGCTGAGCTGTAAAGCAATACACAAGTACCAATGTTAGATAAAAGGTTTAAATGTAATCACTTAAGTGTGTGGCTTCATGCCTGTAAACACAGAAATAGCTCAAACTGCTGGAAGAACAGAAGCTACCTAATCGGAGAATCTAATAAGCATTATGTTACTGTTTTAAACAAATCATAATCATAGCCTTAAAACAGCCAAATCCTTTCTAGATTAAGAGCAGCATGATAATTCTAATGATACAATTAATGGTACAAGGAATAGCTAAAGTGAAAAACGTATCGTGGAACCTCAGCACATCACTGTTTTCTCCAAAACACTGGAAATTAAGTCTTATGACCTTTGGTACTGAAAACAATGAGTAGGATTTAACTATGACAGTTTATTTTGCCATTGGTGGTGTTTTCCTTTAGAGATGGTCAAGTGAAGTACCTTTTACAGACCTATCAGGTTTCAGTTCCTTTTAAGAAGCATTTTGAAATTTAGAAAAACAGCCATTAAAGTAGAAGATGTCATTGTACTTGCATCGTTACTTGAATGTGGACATGATGTAACTGCCAAGTTATACAACTATTTACTCAATTCTTCGGCACATCATCTTCTGAATGTCCTGCTATACCACTATTAAAGACCTAACAAAACATACTGCAGAGAAAATGCCTTTCATAACAGAATTAGGGATTCTGTATACAAAGACTTCATATTCAGTGTTGAACAGTATAAGATTCTGTGTTTTCACTAGGGCATTTTAATAATAATTTGGCAGAGCAAAGACAGTAAAACAGCTACCAAAGCTGATAAAAACTATTAGCCTTGTTCAGTAACCTGAAATCTCTCCAGGAGAGCGAGTTAGAATATCACACTGGGATGCTAACATCAAGTACATCAGTGTCCTCTCCACAAAAGTCCAGCTACCAAGAAGCTGAATGCCATGTTCTCCAAAATCTTCAACACCAGATCCATTAGCACATCATGTTCAAGAAGCATAAATTCACTGAGTTTTACTTGCATAGCAATACTGTGAAGTTTCACGCCTCCATAGTTTCACATGACATCAATTTCATCTTAGCTTGCAGACTCTACAACAATAACAACTAAGGCTTAGTAAACCAGTAACTAGAATATCACTTGCTGAAAGGCTCAAAATAATGAGAAAATCAGAACAAGCAGCAACTTGTTACTCAACTAGATGTTTAGCTCAGAGTAGCAGACAGACATTTCTGATAAAGTTTGTGTGCGTATTTAACACACTAGCAAATTGCAGAGCTTTGCAGAAAAAAAATAAGAGGAAGCAATTGTTCCCCAGTTCTAATTTCTTTTTTTTTTTTTTACAGAAATGCTTTTTTTCCTCATTTAGAGCACCACTTGTTAGCAAGAACAGCTGAAGCTAAGCATATCTTAAAGCACTTTGCAAGCAAACAGGAATCTAACCCTAGAATTTAACTAGTCTCAGTCCAAATAAAAGCCTAGTTACGACCTCAGCCACTGTTTTACCTGCACTATTACTCCTCATATTTACCCCACTTCCAGGCAAAGGTTACAATCTGGTCTTGAGCCCTCAAATCAGCATTCACCTCAAAATAAAAACAAAAGATCCTTTCTCTGTTTCTGAGCACACAAGAAACCTTACTTCCTCCCCTAAGGGATGAACACTGAGCATCTTACGAAAAAGAGCGAGAGACATGTTCCAGTGCACCTTGCTCACCACGAGGGAGCGGAGAAAATCTATTCCTACCCCTTTTAGATTCAGCTGCAGCTTGTATTGATTTTGTCAAAGTGAAGTATATCAGAATAACACCTCTGAATTATCAGATTATAGAGTGGTGAATTTGCATCAGTCAGCTCAAGGCTTCCCAGCAACCAGGGAAAAACTAAGTTTTATGATCCCAGAACATCAGTCTGACAGCGATGGAACAGGGTCTGGAAAGGAGGGGTCAGCAGCATTCCAGGAAGATGCTCATTTCTCTCAGCATCTCCCCTTCAGACACACATTTCTTCCAGTGAAAGGTTAAGAGCTGGCACGGGATCTCACGATTTTGGTTTTTGTCTCTGCCCAACACCCCCCAAGCCCTTTTTAGGCCTAACAAGTCTGGCTCTCCTACCACTGCTCCCACCCTCCTCAGACACGCCTCCTCCAGAGACCCTACAGCACCTGCCAGCAACAGGGGAGTACTGTGCAGATTGGTTTCTGAATGCAGCTTTTCATTATGAACTCCACCTCGCAAACTCTAAAACTGAGCACATTCTTAAAGAGTAGCAAGAAGGTTCACCCTTTGTATTTTAACAGAGTATTTGCACTGTGTATATCAGTACCTCATGCAGCTTTTCATTATGAACTCCACCTTGCAAACTCTAAAACTGAGCACATTCTTAAAGAGTAGCAAGAAGGTTCACCCTTTGTATTTTAACAGAGTATTTGCACCGTAGTTTGATGTGGAGACATTCCTACTTGTCTCAGACTTGAGGCCAGAGAACATATTGGCTTGACTCTCCACAGTTGCTATTTCTTTCCTCCAGAGAAAGTATATTTTAGTATGAGTGGCTCATCCTTCAGCAGGCAAGCTTCCCACTTTCATCCAGTCACTTCCACTGATTTTTTTGTGATAATCTTACTTGTCATTAGCCAAGTATTAGGAACAAGCTGCATTCTCCTCTTCACAGCAGAATAGAGACTAGATTCCAAATTCTCAATTCTTGCAGGTTTAGAAATCCACCAGATGAACTACAAAGAATTTTCATTCTTTGGCTTACCACTATTAAAGCTGCATTAAATTCTCAGATGGGGAGCCCTGAGCTATTCACAAGCAAGCCCTGGAACAGAGTGCAGAGAGTGCTGATCAGTGAACCACATAAACAATTACAAGGAACATGTTGAGAGGAAAAACATTAACAGAAAGTATGAAGTTCCCAAAACAGCTTCTCAAACAAGGATGCAAGCCCTGGAACAGAGTGCAGAGTGCTGATCAGTGAACCACATAAACAATTACAAGGAACATGTTGAGAGGAAAAACATTAACAGAAAGTATGAAGTTCCCAAAACAGCTTCTCAAACAAGGATGCTTCCTCCAAATGGTAGCGAGCTGTATTTAAGGCTACCTCCTCAGGCTTGCAGAGGTGTCAGCACATGCACTTTTTTGGAGTAGGGAACAAAAACTAAGGAGTTGAAATACACAGATAAACAGTGTTTTACTTAAGCCAATTATTTTGATTCTTTAGTTACTGAGGCAAGACAGTGGTATAATTCCCCAGCCTGTGTATTGAGGGTGCAGCAGGCCTGAACACTGTACTGCTGAGATGTGGGTCACAGAAGGCAACACCATTTCTTGACTACAGAGTTACAGATCACCACTGTTGACAGCAGACCATGTAAGGCTGATACCAACTCCAAGACTAGCGGCAAGTCTGTAAAGAAACCGAGTGTGCAGGGTCAGACCTAGCACAGGCCACCCATAGAAATACAAGTGAGCTGAAGCCAGCAACCCTATACCCCATTTACCTTAGTTCGGATTGTCCTTAGACCAGACAACTGGACAGGAATTTAATTCATTCTCTGTGCATCTCAATAGGAAAACCAAGTCCTTGCAGGCCAGCACTAAGTCTTACCTCATCACTGCAAGACACTTAAACATCAGACCATTAGTAGAATATCTAGTTATGAAAAACACTGTAGAATTACACTCGTTCCCCCCTTTAGGGAGCAGAGCAAGGGTAAGGAAGGTTGGAACACAATTCAGCATGTAAGTTCTTCTAACTAGGAAAATAAATTATTTTAACCACCACTGGTGTTTTGATGCTACATAATGCACCATACACCAGCCTGAGATAATTAAGAGCTTCCTGACCATAAATACCATGACACAGACATATCAGTCTAACATTCTTACATGATATAAATTAAGATTCTTGCTATGGATCAAATCCTCAAGCCACTTCACCAGCAAAATGCTTAGCAGAAAGCAAATCACAGAATAGTTACTGAAGAAAGTTGCATAGTGTTATCAGGGGGAGGGAGGGGGTTGATGTCATGTTTCATTTTCACTGTATCTCATCCTTATTTTCCTTCCTCATCTCATAGTGGCTTCAAGCTTTCCCAGGCCACAACATTCTACAGACCACATTCACTATATAAGCCTACTCCAAAAGCAAGCCCATCAGGCAAGGCTTACCAACCATTTAAACAAAACAGACTTGTATTTACCTAAAATTCTACTTAAACGCTATATCCTCATTTTAACAGACTTTTAACAAGTAGTGATGTTCAAGAAGCATCACAGAATACTCTGCAAACATTTTTAAGGGTACTGGAATAGGAAGAATATGGTCATTAACAGCTATTGCAAGAAAGCCTTTCTACAGAACCAGAAAATAGATTTTTCCTCCTACTCATCATGCTGCTTCCTAATTCACATTTGATTTTTACACTCCATCCTAATAGTTTTCCCAGGACAATATTTCAGCTAGTCAACATCTTGTTTGAAAGCAGTATCAAGATTTGGATTTTTAGAACATCATGCCTGTCTACAACTGAATTTTAAGGGTTTCCAAAATCTACCTGAATTGGATAATTGCATGCAGCTGAACTTAATTTAGAACTAATCTAATAACAGCCTCTTTCTTCCCATATGACACACCTAAAGGTGTATTTCAGCATTATCTGATACAGATTATAACTGCTGCCAGCTTCAGGTTTAGGCAGTCACATGTTCCTGAAACAATACCCCCTCTCTCCCCTTTTCAGCTACTTTCAGAGAAGCAGTTTCAGGATTCTGATGTGCCACAATGAACAGTAACTGTAGTGATACATGGCAGACCTTAAACACAACTCCTATACACACACAAATATGCATAATTTAGTCAGCAATAAGCTTAACTCTCAAGTCACATAGGACTTCAGAGTCAAACCCAGAGCTAATCCTTTTTCCACCTGACAATGATTAAGCAGTTACAAGACTTCACTTATAACCAGGTCAAAATCATCCTGTGTTTCTTTATTCCTAGAAGGAAACAGGCATTATTGATTCACTGCTTCTAGGCTACCAACACACAAATTGGTAGAGAGCTACTCAGTTTACTCTGTAGCAACCTGGCAATCTACAGGAGTTAAAAGGCAGTTTCTTCCACAGGTGGCAACCTGCAGCAGAAGCTATGTATGACTTAGGATTAGGGCCAAAATTAAGGCAGAACAGCAGAAAACAGTTAGCGGAGCCGAAGCTACCAAGTTCCAGAAGAAGGAACATAGTCTAGACAGACTCCTCAGGCTGGGCTCAGCACCAGAAAGCCAGTCTGCCTAGACTCTGCTCCTCATAGCAAGTTATCTTGCTCAGAGCACACGCTGCACTACAGAGGTGGCATGAGAAGGCAAAGGGTCATGCTCCCCCTTCTCATGGGAGCAGGTCTTCACATCTTTTTCAAGTTACTATAGTATCAGAAAACCACTCGGTTACCCACAAACATTGAGGCATACGTAGTAGCATACATTATGACAAGCAAGTTCTCCAGAAGTCCACTTCGGCAAAGATGTATTGTGTGCTAGAGACAACATAGTTTAGTTTGCTATGTAGCACTCAACATCATCAATTCTGTTCTTCTTAGAAGGTCCAGATATACTGGTAAACACAGCCTAGTGTCCATCACTAATCATTACATTGTACTTCAGCACATTCACAAGGGTGGCCTGCGAAGCATCATTTCTGCTAGTGAGGAACTGGTGTGTTCCCTGTACTTCCCGATGGAAAATGGCTTGACTTGAGCTAACTGCAGACATTCTGTCTGGATGGCACACCGGCACTTCCCATTGGCCTCCTTAAACACCCCGTGCGAAAGGTGAAGACACCACTTTCCCCCAGCACTGCCCCGGAGCGCCTGCGACACTCGGGGACGCCCGCTGCACCGTGAAGTCTGGTCGGAGTCCGACAGCGCTGACCTCACGTAAACAACCTACATAGCTGGGGTTAAATGAAGTTCAACGACATATTAAACATTTCTGCCGCTTTACCGCGGAAAGGAGCGGGACGCAAGGCAGGTGCCAGCGAGACCGCGGACACCGACAAGCGCCCTCTGTTCGTGCGGCCGGAGGTGCCGCCAGGCCGGCGGCGCCAGGCGCCCGAACGGCACGGGAGCGAGCACGACCCGATGCCGCCGCAGGCCGCCC
>NW_008795437.1:0-361 GCF_000699145.1 Aptenodytes forsteri
AAAAAATAGGGACAGCGAACTAAAACAGACACATAAAGTAAATTTAAAAACCAACTAAAATGCAGACATAGAAAGTTTAAAATGCAAAGGTGTAAAGGACAGACAAGAAAAAAATTAAAATACAGTGAATTGGATAAAAGGAGTCATAGAAAATATTAAAAAAACCACTGATAGGAAAATAAAGGAAAAAAATTAAAAAATAACAACAGCAAACTAAAACAGAAACATAGAAAGTAAATTTTAAAAGTGATGTGGATTAAGAGAGGAAAAGATTAAAAAAAGAGACAAAACTAAATAAAAGTAGGCATAAAAAAATTAAAAGCCATGGAATTGAGAGGAAAAAATTAAAAAATAGGAACAG
>NW_008795438.1:0-599 GCF_000699145.1 Aptenodytes forsteri
TTGCCGACTGAAATTAAACCACAACAGTATTAAAGACAAGGGAGTCAGGTTCACGGCTGGTGTGAAAACAAGTAATAAAAAGAAGCCCCTGCTGTCACAAAATTTCTTTCCATATGCAATTACTCAAACAGCACCCAGTGTCCTGTACAATCAATATTTACACAGCTAGATATTTATATGTCACTTGGTTATGACCATTACAAAAATTAGAAAGATATAAACAAGCAAGTGATGCTTGCAAAGGGCCAGGATTCTTTGCAACCTCATTCTTGTCTTGTGACTTATGCCAATGAAATCCATTAAAATGTCGATGAAATAGCATATACTTTAAAAAAAGAAAAAACAAAACAAAACAACCAAATGCTACAGTTGCATTTCTAGCAATTACTGGAAATATGTTGACACAAATGTTGTACATTGCAAAACTAAAGCATAGTTTCATACAGCTATTTGGTAGTTATAGAACAGAAGAAAATTTTGGGAATTCCAGAGCTACAGTTATTGTTGATGGAGTCAATGACTAAAGCAGCCACAATCGATAAAGGACATAATGTAGCATCCAAATTTATGTGTTAAAACTTTAGTTACTAAGACTCCAG
>NW_008795439.1:0-802 GCF_000699145.1 Aptenodytes forsteri
GCGGCTGGGTTTTAAACGGTAGTGTACCTCTTTCTTATCACTTTTGTTAAATTAAAAGTACGGTTTGAAGAAGTCTGGCTGGTCTGTGCGGGGAGGGGTGGGCGGGAGACGCGAGCCGGGGCTGGTCCCACCGCGAGGACGCCGCTCCAGTCGCTCTAAGTTCTTTATTACGGTGGAAAGATATAAAACATGAGGACGAGGGAGGTGTAGGTGGGCGACTCTTCCCACTGGTCAGCAGTTCTCCCCTCGTAGGTGCTTTCTGCACGGTTACGCGGGGGTTAGCTCGAAGGAAACATGCACGTGTGACACGACCGCTCGCTCCGTACCACTCGGCTGCGCTCCTCTCCTCGCCAAAGAGAGAAAAGCCCCTTTGAGACGGAGGAACCTCGCTAAAAGCCGGAGCGGTCCCTGCGCCCGCACCCAGCCCTCCTCACGCCTCGCCCCTGCCCTCCAGCCGGTGCCTCACGCCGCTCCGGTTCCCCGGCTCCGCAGCCTCTCCGCTGGAAGCGCCGCGTGCGCCAGGCCTCAGTACTTGTTGATGCCAAAGACCCGCACGCCGTGGAACTGGGGCAGCTTGGGCAGAAGGACGCTGAGCAGGGAGGCCGTGTTGATGACGAAGTGCGCGGGGTCGTATTTGGTGTAAAAGCTGGTGAGGAGGTACCTGGGGGAGAGAGGGAGGCCCCGGGTGAGCTCCGTGCCGCTCCCACCCTCCCCTCCACCCGCACCGGGGGGATTTCGGGTGCCTCGCTGGTGCTTCCCCTACAAAACGGCACCTCGCAGCTGGGGAACCCTCTCCATCCCC
>NW_008795439.1:1022-1993 GCF_000699145.1 Aptenodytes forsteri
CCCATGCCCCCCATCCTCGTTCAGCGGCACTCACAGCACTACCGGGGAGATGCTGAGGAACTTGCGCGACGAGGTGCACTGCGTCCCGTAGTCTATCTGCTCCCAGTGCGTGAGGAGGCGATCCTTGCCCTGGTCCGGGGTCTCGAAGGGGGTCCCCTTCACCGTGTGCAGCAGCAGGTACATGACCTGCAGGTTTCGAGGGGAGAGGAGATGTAAAGCGAGCCCGGGGACAGTCCGCCGCTGGGACAGCAACGTGCTTGTGCCTTGTCACAGCTGTTTCCCGAGCTAACGGCCCTTCACCAGCTACGGCTCCCCCGCAGCGCCAACCCCCCAGCCTTCCCCTCGGTGCCCCGGGGGAACCAGGAGCTTCCCTGTAGCCCGGGGACACGGAACCGTGCCCGGCGAACGCCAGCCTGCGTGCTCTCCGGCCCTGGGAGAAAAGCGGGCCAAGCTTTGACTAACCAGGTTGTGTATGACGTTGGTGAGCGTCCAGACCACAGGAATGCTGAAGAACGGGATGCTGAGGAGAACGACGTGGAGGACTCCCACGGAGATCACATACGCCAGCCAGATCCCCCGGCTGTTCATCACCCGCGTGTTGGGGTTCACCTCGCTGTGCGCCACGCCGACGTTCATCCTGGAGCGGACAAACGGAGGGTTCCGGAGGTCTCCTCGGAGAGGTGTTCCCGAATCTCTGCAATTCCTAACCCAGCCAGGGCTCGTGGCGCAGCCCCAGATCCACCGTCTTCCTGCAAGCCCCTCTCGCCCCGGCCTTCCCACGTGCCGAACCTCAGCACGCCTCTGACGCCAGCCCCCTAATCAGTGACTCCGCATCTCTGCCTTAAGGACAGGAACACAAAAGCGAGGAGAAAAGAAAGGAGCTCACCCCCGGCCACTAGAAACGCTGGGAACAAAGGAAGAACCACCCCGTAACGGGGCTCCCCTCTCCCCGGCGCTCGCCCCGCGGTGCT
>NW_008795439.1:3669-36783 GCF_000699145.1 Aptenodytes forsteri
CTGGAGGGCGACCTGATGGGACAACCGGGTTATCTGGGGTAAAACCTGGGAGCCCGCGATCCAGGAGCCCGGCTGGTCTTTAACGTGGGGAGGGAGCCTTCGAGGCTCCTGAAAAAGCGAATTGTCTTGCCTTGTTTGTATGCTCCCCCCCCAATTAGCATTATTCATTTGTTTCTTGGCGTGCTTCTGCGCGCACTAATCGGAAGCTCCTTCTGTCCTGTAGCTGGCTGAACTGAAGCAGGAATGTCTGGCCCGTGGCCTGGAAGCAAAAGGCAACAAGCAGGATCTGATCAACAGGCTCCAGGCTTACCTGGAGGAGCACGGTGGGTGCTGCGGGCCGGCGGGGCCGGTCCAGCGGGGTGGGGCGTTCGTTAGTCGGCCCCTTCCCAAAGTTTTCGGTGGTGAGAGATCCCCTGGGCTTCGACCTTCGTTCGCGTGGAACTCCTGGGTGAAAGAGAAGAGCCCTGGTCCGAGCGCTTTGCTGTAGCTGCCTTTGCTTCCCGCTTTCCCGAGGGAAATTCTCATAGCAGGCTTCATCTGAGAAGCCAGAGGCATTCCTGAAGTAATTTGCTACTGCAACTGCGCTGTTGTTTTCTCCTCCAGCTGAAGAAGAAGCAAATGAAGAAGACGTTCTGGGAGAAGAAATAGAGGTAAGTCTTCTTTTGGGCAGACTCTCCTGGCAGCGGCCCGTGCAGGGGGTTTCTGGTTTGCCTGGCGGCGTGCGACCTCCCGCCGGCTGCGTCGCGGTTCAGCGCATGAGGAACGAGGCAATACCTGGGGCCGTGGCTGTTTTCATGCACCGTTGTCGTGCCTTGTTGGGTCTAAACCTGCAGTTTTTTTCTGCAGAGGCTCGGTGTCGCCGTGTTAGCCTGCCGAACGCGCGGTGGAGGTTTCTGGCAGCGTGTGTAATCTTGGTGCGTGGCCGCCGGTTCCGAGCGGGGTCATTCCGTCCACGTTCAGCAGGGTTCGCGCCGCGGTGCCCTGTGTGTTTTGTCACGAACTGAACAGCAAATGCCGTTGGAGCGTGGCGTGCTTTTAAGAAAGGATATGTAGGAAGAACTTGCCCGGCTGGTGCCCTGGCAGCGCCGGGTGTGGGCTTGGCGGGGTGGCCTGTGGGAGCGAGCCTTAAAGCAGGAGAGTTTGTTCTGAGGGGGGTGAGGAGATCCGACCTGGGAAAGCGCTTTGCGCTCGGAACGCCAGCGGGAACCTTTTCTTCCAACTGTCGGGCTCTTTGCCGCCTGGCAAGCGCGTGCCCTGCGAGGACGGGTGGAGGATGTGGCAGCTTTCTCCCCGGTTTCGCAAAAAGCCTTTGGTGAGAAGTGAGGTGGGTCTTACCGGATCGATGTCGAGCGTGAGCGCTGTGTAGTTTCGGTGTTCTTTGCTGGCGCTGCTTGCGGGCTTGAGAACATCTCACTCGAGTTATTTCCGAAGCCTTGCGAAGCCCAGACTTTCTGGTAAGGGATCAGACTTTGGATAAAACAAGAGTCTGCGTCCCAACAGCTAGTGTTCAAGCCCTGCCAGACTGAGGCTGTGAGCACCAAATATTACTTCTTGCCGCACACCTTGCCTGAGCGGGCCGAGTTCAACACGTAAGACGGAGATCTTTGGATGCCTGCAGGCTGAATTGCAGGCGCGCGCCTTTTAAACCGGCGAGAACCCAAAAGACTTGACAGCGTCCCCGCTGTGGTGTTTCTCTCTTGCTCAGCTGGCCGGAGTATTCGTTATCTGACCTCCTCTCAACTCCTTGACTTGCAGGAGGAAGAGCAGAAGCCGGTAGAGCCGCCCGTCAAAGTAGAAGAGCCTCCCGTAAAATCGCCTGATGTGTAACTATCCTTTCTGAGTAGACCAAAGCAAACCCGTGGGGTGCGAGGGCCGGTGGCGATAAAGCTTCGTACGGCCCCGGTTTGGAGTTTGGGCTGAAGGGAGGTCCCGGCACACGTTGGAGCGGGATGGTGGCCCCTGCCTCATCCCCGTGCGACAACACGGTGGTCCGCCGGCCTGTGCGGCTGCTTTCCCCTCCGTGGCTCAAAGGAAAGGGCGAGCCCCGGGCTCGTGGCTGCCGGGCCCGAGGTGGGGTGTGGGCAGGAGGGGGCGTCCTGTGCCCGCCGAGCCGCGCCGGCCAGCGCCAGCTCCCAGGTCCCAGGCAGAATTGCTTCCTGTGAAAGTGCCATTAAACCATTACTACCTTTCAGGGCATAAAATGAGAAACCTGTCCAGGAATCTGGAACAAAAGCAGTGCATTTTTCTAAATGGGAGAGCTTAATGAGGCTGGCTGTGACCCACTGTTTTATGGGAGTTGTTTGGAGGAGGAGGATGCTATTTCATTTAGCCTGGGAACTTCCGAACTTTGTCTCTTCCTCTTTTGTTTTCCCCCCTCGAGCCTGAGCTCTGTTTTCGGAGCATAAACTTTGTGGAGCACGCCCACTCCATTATATTTTCGTTCGGTCTTTTTACAGGTCTCGCTGTTGTCAGCTGCACGTTGTTCAGGAAGTGTGTGCCTGAAACGCAGCCTGGGCTCGGGGTGCTGGTGCTGGCCTGGGGAAAGCTGCCTGTGGCTGTCCCATGAACTAGAACAGAACAATCCTTTGTATTTGAGGGCCATAAAGGAATAAAGCCCTTCGGGGCTTGCAGTCGAGGCTTTGGGCTTCTAACAAGAGCCGAATGTTACTGTTAAGAGCCTTAAGACGGGCAGGGGGTTATTCCTGGGTGCGCAGGGCTGCGGCCTCGTGCTGTCGTATCCACCCGGCATTTTGAGACGCATCTGCAGCGCCCCGCTAAAATTGCAGAACGTTTCTCTTGCCTTAAACGGAGTTAATTGTTCCTCCAAGCCCGCGTAGAGAATGGGTGAGAGCGTGGCTGGTTCTTGTGTCTTCTCCAGCTTGCTTCCCATCATTGCCAAAGGAATTCGGGAGTGCTCAAGGCACTGGTTAGGCTCACAGGAGAACCCACGGCTGCGTCTTTACTGGGTCGTGTGTTTCCCGCCCCTAATACACCTTAGACTTCGGTTATAGGTTTCGCAGGCTTCATACTTCACTTTAGCATCGATATCTGGCTCTAAACTTGCCCTCAGAAGGGGGGTTGTGGCTGCTCTTGTTCTAAAAACAGGCCCTCAGTTAAGATGGCGGTGGTGTTGCCAGAGACGGGTGGCTGGGAGGAGAACCCCGATACCTCTCCCGCTGGGGCATGCCTGTGAAACGAGCGGGAGCTGTTCTGACCGATTTTTCTCTTTCCCCACGCCTCTAGGATTACGGAAAAGAAGGTAGTGAAAATAACGTCAGAGATATCGCAGATGGAGGTAAGGTTCCTTCTGCTACTTTATCCTCCGAGGTGTCGGTTTCCTTATTCACTTCATTCAGAGTCCCTTTTGTGTGTGGCTGGGGCTGTGTCAGTGTTTCCATTGTAAACCTGCTTTATTTTTCCTTGATTTTATATTAATGACCGGTCGCTGGCTGTGGAGTGACCTGGCAGGGTGGTGACCCCACGGCACGTTTCGTTTTGACGCTAGATCTCAAGGAATGCTTCTCTCAATTGTCCGTTAATGCCTCTTCCCGTGCTGCTCGCTGCCCTTGCTTTCCGCCACCAACCACCATTGACCCTACCTCAATATTTCCAACTTAGCAGCGACAAGCTGAGTCGTTCCTGGGGTGTCATTCCGTGGCAGACAAAGATGGGCTTTGCCCCGTAGCGTCCCCTGCTCTGGATGATAAAGGCTGATAGACTTGAACTGCCTCTGTTATGACTCTGGTCTATAAATTGCGTTTCCTGCTGTTGCGAACACGAAAAGTTCCGCTGCGGAGTTCACCAGGCCGTGGCACATCCCTGTCCCTCGGGCCTTGCTGCAAGCCCCGTTGCTTCAGACACATAAAACTACAAAGCTTTGTTGAGGATACGCTTCAGGGAGTAATCAGCTGGGGAGGAACTGATACGAGCTAACAGATCATCTCATCTTTATCTTCTCTTTGTCACTTACATTTGCTGGGCTTATTTAAAACAAACACACTTAGAAGCTGCCGATTCCTCTGGGAAAACTTTGCGAAACTTTGAGTTTCAGGAATCTGATTGTGGTTCTCTAATCCCGGCCCCCCCCCCCCCTTATTTTTGTGCTCATGTTCCATAAGAAAGAAATCGCTATGAAAACATGATTCTTGTCTCCCTGCTGTTCGCCACTACTTTAGAGTTTTAATCTTCTGTTTGGGACACGATCATTTCCACAGCAACCGGGGTGGTGTCGCAAGCGGAGGATTATGACCTCAGTGAAGGAGTAATGAGGAGAAACATGGTACCTGATGTGAGCTGGAAGGTGTTGCTGAAGGAGCGATGTCCCCTGTGACGCGGGGCTGCCCTTGGCCGGAGCTGGTTAAAGAGCTCATTAAGCGAACTTGCTGAAGTTACCCTCTTGCCCTTTGTTTTTCACCAAATTCTGCCGAACCTGTTTGCAGGAAATCCACTTTTTTTTTTTTTTGATTGAGTGCGAACCGGGTCTCAGCAAAATTATGTCGTAGATGGTTTTTGAAGACAAAAGGGAATTATTTTCCCATACAATGCATAATTGAACGCTGGAGGCAGTTAATGTGGGCTGTTACAGATGCTAGAAATACGGATGAGTTCAAAAGCAAGGAGAAAAATTCCTAGGAAGGGCGACCATGAGGGATAAACGAATGCAAATGTGAGCGCAGCCTGAAATTCAGTCAGTCGTTTGCTGTGGATGACTCGAGCCTGGGAGGCAGACCACCCATCTGACTGCAGCAGTCACCTTCGGGGGGGATACTGGGGTAGCGGAGCCTTTGCTCCGATCCGGCATGGCTTTTCCGTAGCCGAGAGTCCTTTCAGAAGCTGCCTCTTCGGGTATTTCTCTTGGATATTCTTCAACGCGTCAGAAAGAATAAGGAAATATGCTTTGACCCGAGTGGTACGTTTTGCTGTCTTTATTGTTCCTACTCAGTTGAGTAAAAGTTCCTCAGCACTGACACGGTTAGGAGCGGTGTTCCTAATCCATCTTTTCTAAACATTTATGTTTTGATGCACATGTTTGTTACGCTCCTCACTGTGCTTTTGGCTAAAGTCAATGTTTCCATTGAAATAATATCTGTTTCTCTAACCTTTAAAACACCAAACACATTTTTGGGCCCTTGTGTAATAATAAAATGTTAAATATTTCCCTTAAGCTTTTAAGGGGATTTAATACTCGTAGGTGCAAACCCTTGCACTTCCGATGTTTCCAAGCTTTTCCGTGCCCAGGGCAGCGTGCTCTAAGCCAGGCAAGCCTTGCCCGCAGCAAGGGCAGCAGGCCGAGTCCTTTCTACGTAGCTGAATTTCGTCTTGAATTGCGCTGCTAATGGCAAACTCTGCTCGCGAGGCTGAGCCAACCGCATGAATAGTGTCGGCCTCTTGTGAAAGGGCTTGTGCCAAATAAGTAAGTCCCCTGAAAACAAACACCCCCCCCCATCCCCTTTTCTAGCATATTTGGCCTTTTGCTTAGGGGGGAAGAAAAGGAAATCTTGTTTGCCTCTCTTCTTGCAAATCAGCCGAAGCCGGTCGTGCCTACCGCTTGCTTCCTGCCTCCGGGAGGGAAGTCGGGGCCGCTCCCTTTGTAGTCCCTGCCAGGAGCACTGCTCCTTTCCCCCCGGCACAAGGGCTTCCCTGGGCGAGGTGTGCAGCGCTCCAGCCTGCGTGCTGGCACGCCAGCCTCCAGCGCAGTTGCAGCCTTGTAGCATCTTAACGTAGTCGCCTGTCTCTGTCAGCTCCCCGGTCCCCTTCTCTTCTGGCACGTCTACCTTTCCTAGGAACAGCCCCCAAGCAGCGGAGTGATGGCGTACCTTTTTTAATTAGGTTTTTTATTAGGCCTGTGTTTATCGGAACCCTGAGAGTGCCTTTTGGTCAAGCGCACGTCCTGGGGGCCGTGGGGTGGCTTCTCGGAGGGCACAAGCCAACGGAAGGTGCCTGCAGCATCTCTCTCTTTACCTGCGGGTGCAGGGGGGTGTTTTTCCCCTTTCCAGACCGCGCTGCTGGTCTAGGCGGGCACGTTGGAGCGTTAGCCCACCGCGTGTTGAGTTTGCGTGCCTCTCTCCATCTGCAGAACCTCCTTTCTGTACCCTTCAAATCTTCGCTCTTCCTCAGTTGGTTCCTTTCTCTTCCTCCTCCAGCGAATGCAGAAGAGGGCTGAACGCTTCAACGTGCCCGTGAGCCTGGAGAGCAAGAAGGCAGCGCGGGCAGCTCGGTGAGTCTACGCTCGGAGCCTTCTCCCCTCTTCTTGCTTGGGAGAAGACCTCTCCGGACACGTCTGCCCGTGGCAGGTTGCATTGGTGGGAGGTGAACGTGGCTCTGTGCTGTGCTCGGGTGGTGGGACAACAACGCTGGGGAGGAGGCTGAAAAATGAGGTGGGGGTTGCCCCCAGCCTCAGCAAATGACGGGCAGCTTTACTGGAGGGTTTGCAGCCACACAGCTGCAGGGAGGTGGTGCTCCTCGTGAGGCAGGAGACCCCCACGTCAAATTTGGGCTGTGTCTGATTGTGGAGTGCTTGATGCATGCTCTACTGGTTGCTTGGGCTAAAATACCCTTGAAATTTCTGGCGGTTCTCACAGTTATTCTGGGAAGACAGGGCAACGAAAGGGGAAAATGAACTGCAGGTGATCCGACTAGCTTTCTGGACTTTGAGGTTGGTTTTATGAAGAAAGTGGGGAATCGCTGTGCGCAGCATAAGTGCAGGAGTTGCTGCAGTAATTACATTAGCCAATAATAGCGTGTTCCAGTTAATCTTGCCCCCAAACCAGTTTTACTCAAGTACACTCATGAAAAGTATTTGAAGGAAAAGTTCACACCTAAGACTCGACGTGACCTTCTCTTTGCCAAAGTCTCTGACTAAGCTCCGTTTACCTTCGGCAGGTTTGGTTTGGCCACAGTTTCAACTAAAGGTGAGGAGGTGAAGCAGAACCAATCCGTGGAGCGACCTTACTGCAAATATTTAATTATTCCTGGGGGGGGGGGGGGGGGGAATTGCCGGTGGGACTGCCTTTCTTTTCACTTCTGCCCCTCTTCCTGACCACGCCCAGGAGCTCCGAGCGGGAATTGTAGAATCGGGAAGAAAAGGACACGTGTTGTTCCCTTGGTAGTTCAGACACTTTTCTCAGCGTCTCTTACTTCTAAGCACAACTGGAAGACGCTGGCCAGACTTTCCTGTGTGCCAAACATCCTTTGGCTTCATGAAATGCCAGGTTCAGTTGCCAAAGCTGTCCTTAGCGAGGTGGGACGGCAGCAGTTCTGTGGGTGGAGAAGCTGATTTGAAGGTGAAAAAGAAATTGGGAGACTCGTTCTGTAGTGAGCAGAGAGAAGCTGGGGAAAACGGGACAGCAGTTCTTCGCTGGTCTGTGGTGGGACGGGTGCAGGGCTGCTTCGGGCAGCGCTGTGACTTTACTGCACCTCCTTTTAGACGAGGTGCTGCTCCTGATGTTTGTTCTCTAACTGGGTTTTCTTTTTCTTGCCTCCTCATTTCAGGCCTCTCTGCAGACAGCAAACCCACGGTAAGAAACGCTTCTTGTTCTTGAGTTACTGCTGGCCAGGCCCCTAACACGTGTTGTAGTTTGTAGGAAGAGGTTCCTGTCTGCAGGGATAAACTACCAAAATGGTCCAGGAACAACATACGTGGCGTGGGGGTTAATGACGTAGCCTGCACTGAACTTGAGGGGTTCACATTCCCCGTGGTGCCTCTTACGACAGTTTTCTCAGATGGGCTGATTTTAGAATGAAACGCTGACAGGAACAAAGACGGATATTTGTTTGGTTGGGTGTTTTTTTTTTTCCATATGCCTGATTTTCATTCTCTGCTTTTTTTTAATTGTTTGAATTACGCTTCAGGAATGGAAATGACGAATGACCTGTAGTAAATTACTCGGCTTTTAATGGCCGATGCTGCTTTGCCTGTCTGACTTCCAGGCCTAAGTAGGAGGCACTGAAGTGTGCAGGGCTGAGAGCGCTCTCACACTGGGCAGCCGGCTCAGTATTTGCATGCTCGACTGAGGATGAGCGGAACAGAGTTAAGCCAGGACAGGATCTGTCACCAGGCAAGGTTATAGGTTTCTCTGGTGCCAGGGGCGTGAAAGATCTTGCATGGACGTCTGCGGGGCAGAATAGCACCAGGGTTTCCTCTGCAGAACTACGTACTGTGGAAGGCTCGTCCCTGAAAGTCTGTGTTCGCTAGGGATAAGTGCCGTAATGGTGGCTGACGCCTCTCTGGGAAACCAGTCAGGCTGGGTGACGTGTTGGGAAGCTGCTTGGTCCGGGGACCTGATTAGATGTGACACAGTGAGGGTGCAGCAATGGCTTCTTAAACCTGTGGCAGCCAGATAGCAGCGGTAACTTTTAGGAGTATTGGCAAGATTTGCCTACAAGGCTGTGTATTTTCTGCTTGTGTCGACCAGACTGCTGCAGGAAAGGTACCAGGTACAGCTGGCTCGCAGTAACAGTCTGAAACAACCGCCCCTTCGGGAAGGGGAACAGCACCTGGGGTGTCTTGTCCTTTGGTTGGTTTGAGGAAGCAAAGGGGCAGACTGGCAGTTTCTGGCCGCTTCGTTTGGGACGCTGGTTCTGTCTTGTGGCCCTCGGTGCTGGCAGGAGCTGTTGCTGCTGGATGTCAGTGCAGCACGGAGCCCAGAGGAGTTTTCCCTGGGGCTGATCGCTGTGCACAAGTCTGTTCCGGGAGGCGGCCTTATCTCTATCCCTGCAACTTGAGTTTAGTGATTTAAAAAAAAAAATATATAAATTGTTTCCTATGTCTTTATAGGTAAACATGGATAAATTAAAGGAAAGGGCTCAAAGATTTGGGTTGAATGTCTCCTCGCTCTCCAAGAAGGTAAGGTGCCTTGGCCTCCAGGACACTCTTTGCACCTCCAGATTAGCCCAGTGCTCCAGGTCGTAGCGTGCCGTGACCGTTCAAAGCCTTCATGCTGCTTGAGGTTTTGCATCTTGTTATTAATGCAGCGGCCTGGGCCCCGGACCCCGGGGGAGTCTTGTCAACGCCGTTTCCTTCATCTTTCCTTCTGTTTGTTTTTGTGTGTGTGACTCTTGATACGGTTTTGAGAGAGTTACAACTGATGAATGGAGGTGTTGAATTTTAAGATTGTTCATCCACATTTTAAGAGGGGAAGAGACACCGTTTAGCGGGCTGTGTAATTGGTTTGTTTTCAGGCGTTTGACTCGCACTGTGTAAGTGCACGTTTCTGACTGGGGTAGGAGCCGAGTCTGTAAAGACCAAGGTAATGAGCTCTCTGAAGAGAAGGCGTCCAGAGCTCCCTGGTAGGAAATAACTCTTTGAAGTACAAATGAGATGAGCTTTGTAGGGGGATGGATTCGGTCTTAAAGCTATTTATTTTTTTCCAGGGGAGAAATATACACAAGCTTCTGAGCGTAACCCCTCTTCTGGTCCTCATACCTAGCAACTGATTTAGCTCAGCCTTCACGTGCTGGAGCTGACTGCGGGGCAGGAGATGGAGCTGTGCTCCGTCTCCAGCTGGAAGGGTGGGCTTTGCTGAAGGGCGCTGAACGTATTGGGGTGGGGGGGCCACGGGGCGTGCTTGGAGGTAGACGCGTGCTGGAGAATGGTGTGCTTACCGGCGCGATAATCCCTCGCCTAAACGTGTTCTGCAGCAAACGGGGGAGAAGATGAATTTAGCATGTTTGGGGAAAGCAGAAGAAAGGGTAAATACATACTCTGAGATGAATACAACATCCTGTGGGCTTCCCAAACAAAGATAGCCTTTTCCTTTTCTGGGTTGTAAGGAACCTTGTGCCGCGGCACTGTTCAGAAATAGCGGTGAGTGAAAAAGAATTGTCCAGCTATAACAGCTGGATAATGTTGGCATGGAGACCTCTCCTCTCGATGTGGAAAAGGGTAAGAGCCAGGGGAGGTTCATCTCCTCTCCATCCCTGTGAAATAAGCCCCTCTCCTCCTCGGGGGGATGGATTTGACCTTTTTTGCTGCCGGTTTCTCCACGTATGAGTGTTCTGCTTTATTCCACTGGCCCTGGGAATTCACTGATGTAGAAAATATCTGGCATTGGAGGTCGCTGTTCCCCCCCCCTTCCCTCTCCTGTCCCTTTGGGGGTGGGGGAAGGAGGCCAGTGCATTAAAGCTGGGATATGTGGAGCTCAGGGTGAGAGGCTGCTCAAACATCATTAACCCTGTCACTAGGAGCTCCCATTTTTCAGGAGGAATATATGCCTTGTCAATGTTTATGGCCGTGGCCTTCCCTGGGTAGGATTGTGTGGCAGCAGCTTAATAAAGCCGGGGCTCATGGAAGGAGCGGGCTTCCTGGGTTGCGCTGTGGCCCCCGTACGTGGCAAAAACCCAAAACCACCGAAGTGCGAGGTCTGATCTCCCCGAGCCGTTCACCAGCAAATGCAGCCCGCTGTATACTAATGAACTGCTCCCCCCGTACAGATGGAGACCTACCGGTGGGGAAAATGACTTGCCCAAGGTCAGGAGTCGGTGGCAGGGCTGGCTCTAGCCTCCAGATTGCCCGACGCTGGGCTTTGTGTCCCCGGCGAGCTCCGGCCGCGCGCTCTGCGGAGCGGTGTCCAGCGGCAAGGGCTCGCCTCGCCGCGCCGTGTCCCTTTTTTGTTTGCTCCACCAGGATGCCGAGTTCATGGGCTTAGAAGTGGCTTCTCCCACTGAGCGGAACACACTCTTGCATTCCTGGGAGGAATATTATTGGTTACTTTAATTAGCTGGTAGTATTGTGCTTCCCACCTGGGTGTTCTTTATGGCTTTTCATTACGGAGGAGCCTGGCAGTTGCGAATGTTTACATGTGTCTTGGCAGGTTTTTATACCATGCGTCGCAGCAAAAACTTTACAATAAACCATTGTCTCCACGGAGCCACACTTCATTTCCTATTCAAATTGATTTGGGGAGGGGTAGAGATGGGGGGGGGAGAATCGTAGCTAAGGGGGATTTCAGACCCGCTGTGAGCGGGGAGCAAATGCAGAGCTGCGTTAGTGGCTGTGGACTCATCTGTAGCTTTGAACCCCCCTTCCCCCTCTGTTAGCCCTCTGGGGTAGAAATCTTTCAAGTTTAAAATCCTCTTCCTCTCTGCCTAAAGGGAAAGTGAGACCCCGGTCGCTGGGAGGAGAGCGGGCGAACAGAAAGGTTGGCTGTGCTGGAGCAGAAGAGGCAGGTGCTCATTTGTCTCAAGGCAGCACGGGGCCATCAAATTAATTTTTAAAATAAATCAAGCAAGCGTTTATCTCCCTGTAGCACTGACTCTCCCCTCCGAGGCCTCCTGTTAAAGCACACGCTGGCTGACCTAAAGCTACCATCCCTTGACTCCTGTTAGTTGTACTTAACCCCCCACACTTGTAAATGTTCCCTCTCTATAGCAGCTGCTCCCTGTAACACTCAAACTCTCCGCTCCCCAGGGGAGGATGTTTAGCTGCGTGCTTTATATGCAGGGTTCGATGCTGCAGAGGGAGCTGCCTGCGTCGTGGCTGTGATTCAGAAGCATTTCTCCAAGGGGGTGGTTTGCTCTTTATGTATAAAATAGCCTTGTAAGTCTCCTGCTGAGAAAGTGTTGGCACCAAATGGACAGCAAGAGCCCTTGGGATAACATAAAAGCTCTGTTTGCCACCTTTGTATTACATTATCAAATACCTTTCCCGATCCGAATAGATGACTAAAATAATTGGCTTTTATATCTCCTCTTTAACGTGGAGGTCTCAAACTGCCTTACGAACAATTAGCTGATTAACCCTCAGCCGTTCAGAGGTTGGGAGCAGAGAGGTGAAGTGACTGTGCTCCGAGGTCACTCCGAGTCAGGAGTCCCCACTCGGAGCCCTCTTCTCCCCAGTGCGTTTCCCTGAGCCGGGGGTGAAACAAAGGATTTCTCCTGCAAATCCGTACGCACGCCTAGGGTTCCTGTTCCTCATCACGGGGAACCTGTCCCATCGCCAACTCGGTGACTTCTCAGGGCAGGGGGAGGTTTCTGTGTCTGTCGAGAGGTGGAGTGACCTGTCTGCAGCGAGGCAGAGTGGGGAGCGCGACTCTCAAACCGTGTGTCACCTCGAATAACTTCATTTTTCTTTGCCTGGTTGCAAGTCTTCCATTTCGCAGCTGGAGCGTTGTAGCCATAAGACATGTTGAGAGCCCTGCAGGCGTCCCAGGTCGGATCCTGAGCAGCGGAGGCAGCGCAGGGTGCCAGAGCATCCCCTTGATCGAAAGGTACCGACTCTCCTGGCTAGGAAGAGTTAATGTTTTAATACGGCCATCAGTCATGATTCTAGATTAATGCTGGTTTAATTCCGGTTAATGAGAATGTGTTTTACATGGGGCAGATAAGAGCTGCGCTCGCCTGAGATCAGCTGGCCGGAGCTGGCAGGCTGACTGTGTGACGTTCGTGTGGTGTTGGAGCAGGGCAGGGGTCAGTGGACCGGCAGAAAGTCTGTGTGTATACAAAACAGCTAAATGAGAGAGAGAAAACAATTGGCTTAATTGTTTGGCTTCCAGCAAGCTTATAATAACGTGCTGAGGAGGAATCCTTTTCCTGGATAATTTTTCTGCCTGCAGTCTTTCCAAACACCCCCTGCCAGTCCCGGATGAGAAGCTATTAACCACCAAGGAAGCAAAGGGTGGTGGTGGGGGAGACGTGCTGATGTTGGCAGAGGGAAGGAAAAAGGATTCGTGGACGAGGATTGTTTCTAGCTCGCACCAGGGACGGGAGTGTCGTGCGTGGTGGCATATGCCTGCGTTTTTGAGAAGCGCGATTGGCTTATGTGGCCAGTTTGTTGTCAAGAAATGCCTTTTGCTGTCACTTTGAAGAGATGGCTCCTGCGTTGTTTGAAAGGGCACATGCCCCTGAATATTACCTTTTTTTTTTTTTTTCCTCAAACTTCACTCTTTCTGGCTGTCATCAGCTTTAGGTTTTTCTCTTGCTGTCCTCCCTGCTTTCTACCCCGTGTCTGCTGTGGCAGAGTGGAGGAGAGCCGTCTCCTCTGGGTTATAACCCAGCCCCTTCTCTTTCTGCGTGCTTCGTCTTTCTCTCTCACCTTCTCTTTTACGTCCTGTAGTGCATTGTGATTAGAATATATATAAAAGATGGCCCAGGAAAGCGTCTTCACCACACTGTAAATACGTAGCGAGGTTGTATTTGTCCTGAGAAGTTGATGGCTTCGTCTGCGTGTTGTCTGCACACCCTTCCTCTTCGGGACCGCTGCACGAGCTCTGCTTTTTGGATGGGTTTATGGAGCACTTGGCACTTCTTAAATCAGCCACGTGAAAGAAGTTTTTCTCCCTTGGAGCAGCGTGACAGTGGCACGTGGAACGGGCAGGGTAGCGTGCCAGGTGTGGAGGAGCTGGTATGTCGTGATAGACCGCACGATGAACGAGAGCGCTTCTGTGGGCAGAGCCCCGGTGCCGCGCTCGGGACTTCTTCCCCCGTGCCCTGAAATTCCCATGACATTGTGCTTTTAAATCTTAATGGTTTTAGGCATTTTAAAAAAGCTGCTTTAGGTAATTTTTAAAGGATTTTCCGTCTCCCTCTGAGTTGGACTAGTGGTAACTAAGGCAGCTGGATTTACAGAGGGGAGATTAAAAATAGTCCTGGCTTAAAGAGCAAGATGCAAGCAAAGCCCTCCAAAACACCTCTCATGTTTTTGCTTGTTACAGAAACTTTTCAGTAGTTCTGCAGAAAGTAGAAACTAGGTCAGATAGAAGAACGCAGCTAGAACTGCATGGGTGTGCGGAAACAAGGTCGGGAGATCCAGATACAAAATAATGCAACTAGCAAGGAGTGTCGAAGCTGGCGAGATGCGATTCTGTGAGTCCAGAGAGGCGTTAGTCCTGACTGTGGGAGTGCTCGTGGAAGGCTCCGCAGCAGAGGACTCGAAGAAGGCTGAGGTGTTTCATGCCTTTTTTTTTGCCTTAGCTGTTGCCGAGCAGGTCTGACTGCAGATAGGTAACAGCGTCCCTATCAAAAGGTAAACCTCAGTCAAAAGGTAAACCTCAGTCAAAAGGTAAACCTCAGTCAAAAGGTAAACCTCAGTCAAAAGGTAAACCTCAGTCAAAAGGTAAACCTCAGTCAAAAGGTAAACCTCAGTCAAAAGGTAAACCTCAGTCAAAAGGTAAACCTCAGTCTTGAGGAGAGAGAGAGCGGTTTCGGGGCGCTCCGGCCTTAATGATTTTGCAGGTAAACGCTGGAGAGTTTCCAGCTGGCCCCTGTAAGGATTTATAGAAACTGAGCACTAATCCTCGAAGAACTTTTGTTTTTCTCTCCTGGCTCCTGGACGGGAGCCCCGCACAGGTCCCTGTTCAGCTCGCTGCGTGCTGCAGTAACTGTTGGTGTGTGCTGCCTGTCCCCTCGCTGCCTGTCCCCTCGCTGCCTGTCCCCTCGCTGCCTGTCCCCTCGCTGCCTGTCCTTCCCCCAACCCCTGCAAAGCGACGTCACTATTTTCCAAGTTGAGCTGCTGAATGCGGGCCTGTTGGTTTAAGATAATGGGAAGTGACAAGGTGAAGAATAGTGCTGGCAATCGTGGACGTTTTAACACAAGGGTGCTGTAAGCGAGGCCTCTGCTGCCCCTGCCCCCTCCCGGGTCGCATGGGGAAGGGGTTTGTGTCGACCGAATCGCCGGCGCAGGCGGCATCCCTGGGTGGAGGGCAGGGCGGGTGAGATGTTTATGTTCACCCTGTGAACATAAACGGGGGGGGTAGTCTTGTTTTTAACACTCCTGCACCCAGAGGGCCCTCCCCGTCCCCCATCCTGGACGTGGTGAAGCTCAGCACCAGAGCGCCTCTGGACAAAGGCTGTCAGATGCTGTCGAACGCCGGCTGCATGGCGTGCTACAGCCCGGCCCCGGCTCTGACCTGGGCTGCGAGACGCAGGGCAGAGCAGCCGCTAATGGGGGGGGTAGTCTTGTTTTTAACACTCCTGCACCCAGAGGGCCCTCCCCGTCCCCCATCCTGGACGTGGTGAAGCTCAGCACCAGAGCGCCTCTGGACAAAGGCTGTCAGATGCTGTCGAACGCCGGCTGCATGGCGTGCTACAGCCCGGCCCCGGCTCTGACCTGGGCTGCGAGACGCAGGGCAGAGCAGCCGCTGTTGGAGACGTCGGCACGGGGAAGGGAAGGCTTGGCAGAGCCTACGTGCCAGCACCGTGGCTTACTGGTGTGCTTGAAGATCAGCCCAGATCTTCATAGGGCTGCAACCCTGGGGAAGATAAGACCTGAGGTCACAAGACAAATGTAAAGGTTTAACAGACCTCAATTTTTTTTCCCTTTTGTGTTTTTTCGTTTAAGACAAAGCAACAGTTTCCCCGTGAGGGCCGTGGTGGTCTTCACTGGCCCGATGCACTCTGGCCAAGGGCAATGCAACAGTCTCCTCTGGGAAGAGGGATGGATTTGTGGTTTCCAGTCCCGATCCCTGGTGACCCAGCTGGCATATGATGGGATTGTGCAAAGAAATTAAGGTCTTGTGTTTCCTAGAAGGCAAATAACATGTCTAACCAGCCTCTTCTCTTGCAAATAACTCTAGACTGGTATGCAGGGAAAAGGAATCTAGGTTTGCTGCTAGAAGCAGAAACCTCACGGAAGCCCTAAGGAGCTCGGGGTGATGTGTGCCTGTGGACCCGAGCACCTGCAGTGGCTGGGGGGGCGGAAAGGAGCCTCTGCACCGCTGTGTTCAATGGTCACGTATCGCAGGCTGCTGCGAGCCTGACTCTCTGCGGGTTGATTCCCGTGCAGGAGAGTAAAGAAGAATTTGAAACACGAGTATTGGATTGAGACGCCTTCCAAGGGGTTGTCGCCCTTTCGGGACTGGGCAGACCTTAAAAGCTGGAAATAGACTCACGTTTCCTGCCTCCGCCGTCTCTCTGCTATTTTAGTGGCATAACGCTCGTTGCTCTTCTAAATGTTTTACTCTCTGCTCCTGTGAATGAGTCGCGCTAATAGGAAGTAGTGAAGTTAATGAGACGCAAAGCTCGGTCGTGCTGCACGGGGTACGAGGAGCCTTAGGTGTGTTGCAGCAAACTGCAAGTTACGCTTTTCAGGTGGGAGCATAATTTCACGGTTTCGGGTTGACCGTGTGCCTGCAGGCACGTAACCCCTCGGGAACGCCAGCGTAGCGCTCCCGGGAAGCCCGTCCCGTTGCCTCGGGGGAGATGCCGGCGCTTTCCTGCTGCTCCCCTAAAACTCGGTTGTGCCGGAAGGGTTCAAGTTCAGCTGTGCCGCGGGTAAGTCGCTGTGCCCGAGGGGCTGGAAAGCCGGAGAGCCAGCGTCTCGAAGCATCCCTTCCGCGGTGCCTGTGCTGTGACCCTCGGTCACCTGTGCTCTCAGCTGCTGTTACTTCCTCCCCTCTGGCGTTTCCTTTCCAGCATATCCAAAATAATTTCCCTCTCTCCTGCTGCCTCAGCTACCCACACTCTTGTAAATCTTGCCACCGGCTCCCTCCCCTTCTCGGACGGCCCGGGCAGCGGCCGCGGGTCTTCCGTGATGGCAGCAGGTGAGGTGCTGTGGCAAGTGCTGGGGTTGCAGAGCTGCCCTGCGTCGTGGTGTTTTCTCCCATCGCGCTGGCTGCTTTCTGGCTGCCGCATCCATGAGCAGGCGTCGCCACGACCGGGCTCTTCCCCATCTCCCCAGAGCCTTTCGCGAACCCCCTTGCGGGCAGACGCCGGCCCCTCTTGCATGTGCTGTGGATTTTGTTCCTTATCTGCCGGGATTTTCCTGAATTTTCAATTCGGGACCTTCTGACTTTGCGCTTTACCGGGGGCCTTGCAAGGACTTAGTTCTCACTTACCCATGAAAGAGCTCCACATCAGGCCAAGGTGGAGCTGCCCTTTACTGTGGTCAGTGCTTAAGTGACTGGGGTTTTGGTGCCATGGGAATTCGGGGTGTGCGTGACCCGGTCGTGGAGGTTTCGGGCTGTAGGAAGGAGCGGAGGGAGGTGCTGTGCAGAGCCAGCCCCTCCGGGGGCTGGAGCCCGTGTGCCCACCCTAGGATGGTGTAAGGTACCCGGAGCCTGCCCTTGGCTCTCCTACGCGCGGAGCCGTCTCCGGGGCTGGTGGTGGGATCTGCGCGCTGTGTCATTGTCCTTCTCTTTGTACTGGAAACTCTTGTGGTTGGGGACATGAGAACGTCTTACGCCCTTCTATAGCTGATAAGACTGTGGCTTTCGTTATCTTTCCGTTTCAGTGCTCGCTGGTACCATGTGATGTTTTCTCTTAGCCTTTGCCTAGGCAGGATGAAAAAACAGCGGTTGAAGAAACCCATAACTTTTGTTTCCAATAGAAATGTCACCTTGCCGTCCAGCTGCCCTCCAAAAGGGCTGGAGGGTCTTCTGCTGGGCCGCAGGACGTCTGCCGGGGCAGCACCGTCGTGGCTCGGCTAACCCGGTCCCCAAACTGCGGTTAGCTGTTCACCGCAGCCCTGTCGCAAAGGGAAGAAGCGGTTGAAGAAACCCATAACTTTTGTTTCCAATAGAAATGTCACCTTGCCGTCCAGCTGCCCTCCAAAAGGGCTGGAGGGTCTTCTGCTGGGCCGCAGGACGTCTGCCGGGGCAGCACCGTCGTGGCTCGGCTAACCCGGTCCCCAAACTGCGGTTAGCTGTTCACCGCAGCCCTGTCGCAAAGGGAAGAAGCTGTTGTGAAACAAACAAACAAGAAGTGGCTGCGTGGCTTCGTGCTGCGCTGTCGCTCCTGTCTGCTGCCGGCTCCAGCTCCTGAAGCGATTTGGTGTTTACCATTATTCCTTCGGAAGCGCTTCCCCCCTCCGCCCCAGCCCTTTACGCGCACTTACACACACCCGCGATGTCATTTTAAAAATAAATGACGAGAGCGCTGCGCGGGGTCAGGGGGACTCCTGCTCGCGCATTGATCCCGGCGCCGCCTGAAAGGGCTCGGCGTCCCGGACAAACCTTCGGGGAGTGGCGAAGGGCTTGCTCCCGGGGCGGGGGGGGAGGACAGTGCTGGGGGGGACTCTCTGACCTCCCTCTGCCCAGTCATCTGGTTCTTCATTGGTCCCCGCTGTGAAACAGAACTTCGCTTTTGTCTGTAACACAAATACATCTTTTCCCCACCCCCCCTTTCCCCCTCTATTATGATTCAATCAATGATGTCATTATGTCCCATTCAGGGGCTCTTGAACCATTTGGCTGCAGGAATTTGGAGGAGCGGCCGGGGAAGAATGGCAGACCCGGCTCGCTCCCGGCCTTCCAGAGCCTATTCGAGTCTCAACCGGAGAAACAAAGTCAGGTTTCCCCTTAACCCCTCTTCACCGCGGAGGACAAAAGTAAAAAAACAGCCCAAACCCCCCCGTGAAACGCAGAGAGGGGTGCGTGTGCTGCGCACATGCGGAGGGGGACTGCGAGGAATGTCTGCTGGTGAATTAGACCTTGCGCAGTTCCGAGGATCCCCTCCTTTCCGTTCAATCCCTTTAATTCAGATAACTTAAGCGGCTCTTTCTGTCCTTGGAAGACTCAATGGTTTTGCGTCCCCCGGCAGCGCTGGGCTCTGTGGTGATGTTGCACCAAGTCTTTGGTTCGTGGCTGTGGCTTTTGAGGGGGGACTCCGAGTTTCCTCTTCACGGCCGTGCACGTGGTGCCGACGGTTTTGTAGGAGCATTAGAAAAATATCTGTAAAGGCAAGTGATCCACGCTCCTAGGTCCTGAAAAGTTTTCCTAGACTTACTAATTTGGCAATGGAAAGCCTCACTCCCTCAGAAAACCCTCTCCCATTTGGTTATCGGATGGCGGAGCTGATCTTTCCCAGCTCTGCGCTTTCTGGAAGGTCCTTTAGGGCACCGACGGGTGCGGGGTTGGGGAGCCCTGAACTCGTGCGGGCTTAGAGGCGCTTGAATGTAGATCCAGATCCAGGACCGTCTCGAATACCTTTCCCGCCGAAGCATCTGTGAGCGGGTGCCCCGCAGCGACGCTGCTGGCGCGTGGCTGGCTGTCTCCCAGGCCTGGCTTTGTCAGAACACGTGGATTTAGGTTTTCTGATGTTTTAACTGCGGACGGGTAATGCGCTTTTGTAGGTCGGACCATTAGGCAGCCAGGCTCATCCCGCAGGGCCAAAAGAAGCTTGTTTAAAAACCTGGTCTTACAATAGCGTTTGGGATGGAACAGCTTAATTCCACGGGTAGTTTAGTGGCTAATACACCTTTTCCTGGGCTCTGGCCATTCTTGTTATTTAAAAGGCATAAAAGCGAGTTGAGGGGGTGTTCGTATGGGAGATCTGGCTGGGAGGGGAGGGGGGGGTCCCCATGGACGAGGCTGTTCCTGCTCTGGCGTGCAGCTGGCCAGCAGAGGCTCGCTGGCACGCAAGCTGCCGTCCTGGAGGAATAAATGCACAGACTTAACAATTATTGGCGTTCAGTTAGTCGAATATTTGCAGAGCAGCAGCTCTTTTGCTAGATTTCCCTTCGAGCTCTGCTAGAATCTCAAGCTTTTACTGATATTGGAGAAACCAGATTAAGTGACCGTAAAAGATCAAACACAGGGTACGTTCCGAGTGCTTTACCCACCGCCTCTTATCTCTTCTGGTTGAAAGAGGTCTGAAGACTTTGTACGTGTGGAAGTGACGAGCGTCCACGTAGATCCTGACTCTCTAGAGGTGCTGGGCTGCCTGCGGAGGAAGGCTGTCAGCCTGCGTGTTTCCTCTTAGTCTGCTGCTCAGACGTCTGTTGTTTTGGTTTTCCCGTGGTACCTTGCTGGTTGGAGGCAGCCCTGGATGCTCTTGGATGTCAGCCCTTTCTGTAGGGCAATTCCTGTTCGCTGGGACAGGGCAGCTAACTTCTTGAGTTTGGTTCCCTGTCCGAAATCTAACCAAGTGACCCTCTACGCCAGGTCCTCCCTCCGCGGGATTTTGTCTTTGCCTTTCCGCTGGAAGGTAGGGCTGTTCCGCTCATCCCTGCTGCCGCCGCTGCCCAGGGGGGAAGGATGGTCTGTGGGGTGAGGCTGAGAAACTGAGCGTCCAGCCCACGAGTCAACCGTGGGCCGTCCCCTGGCATTGCCTGGGGTGAAGGGTTGGCCCGTCGGCGCGGGGACGCGCAGGGTCCAGGCACGCCCTCAGCTCAAGACGGTTATCTGGCGGAGAAAAAAGGTTGGGTCTAGGAGAGAATTGATAATCCAGCCTTCGCTCTGCTACTTCTCAAAAAGAGAAGCCGGGTGTAAATGGTGAGAGAGGCTGAGTTATGGCCAGCGCTGTGCTGCTCTGCTTGGAGGTCAGTGCTTGAAGTAGCTCATAGATTAGCGCAAAGTCTCTTATAATTAAACTCCGGGCAGTGAAATAGCACTGGAAGGTGCTGCTCTGCCCTGCCAGTTTTCTCCTGCAGGCCAGTTTAGTTTTCCCTGGTCGTATTTGAGCTGATGGGTCCCTAAATCTGCTCTCTTGAGCCGCTGACGCTTCTTTGCAGTGGTCGGTCTATGGGGTTCAAAGTCATTGCCAGGCCACAGGGGCCTTGAGAGCTTCTGGGCAGCAGGAGGAAACTCTTTGGTCTCCCTCCAAACCTGCTTCACGTACTACTGAAAAATCTTTTGGGGTTAGGAGTGGTGAGCGCTCGCCTGGCTTCCCAGGCCCTTGGGTATGTGTATAGAGCCTGGAGATAAAACCGCCTTTGAGTCAGAATTAGGCTATGTACCCTGGGATCCCCGGGAGAATAAACGTGCATGGCCCCGGTGATCGTCTTTGCTGCCCACCGTGGCAGTTGCAGCGGGCACGTTTGCACCCAAGAGTTTTCTTGTTCTACAAACTCGCTGCGGTTTCGCCTCTTTTTACAGGAACTTCTTTCAGCTTGTAAAGAAACAGCACTTAGACACTGCGGGGCACTCCTCAGCTGGCCGGTGAGGTCTGCCGGACCCAGCGGCGTGGTGGGCTCGGCGTGCCCCGCTGCCGTGCAGAGGCGTGTGGATTTGCACTGCCGCTTGCAGGGGAAGAGTTAATGTTGCCGTGGTGCGTCGCCGTTTTTGCGCTTGTTGGGTTTGAATAGAATGGATTTTTTTTTTTTCTCTTTTAAATCTGGGGCTAATGTGCAATTCAAATCATGTTTAGTCATCGCCCGATTGCCTCTTTTTAATAACAGCTGGACTCTTCGAGGGAAAACTCTCTTGCTCTGCCAAGGGGCTTTAACTCTGCTGGCCTCCCGTTCCAGAGCCAGGTGTATCGCTCTTAAACATGCTCCTGGGGTCCGTGCCGAATGCGGGGGGCTCGCCTCAAGCCTTTCCACGCTGCGGGGCCAGTGAACTTTAGGAGGGAAGAGCCTCTGTAAATGCCATATGATATTTAAGATGCTGTTCGGCGGGTGCAAAGAGATAAAAAGCCCCTTCCGAGGCCTTTTGCCTTGTGGTGCACCTGAAATGTGTCTCCTTCACTCGGCCGGGCGGCATTCCTGACATGTTTGTTTCATCCCTGACGTCGAAGTCGAAGAATGCTTTTCAACTCGGCGCTGGGAGAGTTGCAGGTGTACTCTTAGCACATGTCTGTGACTTTCTTCTCTTCCTCCCCTGCTGATCCCGTTTGGGGCGAGCATAAACTTCTCACTGTGAAAGCCGCGGTGTCTCGACACAGAGAAACCTCAGAACTGCCGGCTGTTGCGGCTCCTGCCCAACGCGGTGTACAGAACAACACTTCAAATGGATTTTTTTTTTTTTTTTTTGCCTTCCCAACCTGTTTTCCAAGGTGTACGTTGGAAGAAAGGACGGGGGGCAAGCTTGTGTTGCCTATTTCCCTTAGCTTGCATAAAAAAACCCACGTTGCTGAGAAGGTGAGTTAGTCCAAGAAAGCAGCCAGTCACTGATCCGGTGTTGCTCGGGCTTCATTAGTGTGAAGGAGTAAATCAGGACCTCCCCGGTGTACAACCAGAACGGGCACGGCGCTTTAAGCAACTCGTGCTCTTTATGCTTCCCATCTCCTTTCATAAGTACAGATCTCGGAGACCTGCAGCTCGGTCTGTTCTTGCACTAGACTTGTCCCTGGCACTTAGAGTAGGTTTTTAACAGATGAAGCGAGCCGAAAGATCAAGCTTTGCTCTAACTTCAGGTGACTTTGTGGACTAATTCTGTAATCTAGTTCCAGAAGAGACGGCAGGGAGTGCGCAGATCGTCCAGGGGCGTAGGCTGGCCCGGGGCGTGCTTGAGTGAGGCCATCGGTGAGACCCAGCTGCGTTGGATGTCACCACCGTCTTGCTGCGAGACGGCGAATGGGACGTTTCTCTGAATCCCCAAGCTGAGCTTCTGGTGTCCATTTCCCATGGAGATAAAGCTGTGTTTGATGTTTCTGAAATGCGCTGAGGCCCTTGGATCCGCCTACGTTGTGTGATTTTGTGTAAGCTGTGCTGTTTAAAAGTCATTCCTACGTGGCAGCAGAATAGAGGGTCCTTCCAACACCAACGTACTGTTTGTATAAGGACTGCGATAGGGACTTTAATGTATGTTCCTGCCGCATGTATCTAATCTAAGCGGAGTCCTCATGTTGGCGGTATTTTGGAGAACGGCTGTGACTATCTCTGCTGGCTCAGTCTCAGCGCGTATCCCTCTGCGACCAGCTCCAAATCTGGGCTGGAAGCATGAAGTGATGTTGGAGACGAAAGAGCTGTGCTGACTTGGGTTGAAAGGGGCAGCTTGAGATCGCTCCTGCGTTTTGTCGGGCTTTTGGAGGAGTGGAGCGTGAAACCCAGCATCGCTCCTCGTTCCTGCACCCTGCTCCGTGTACCATGAGGCCAAGATCTCCTGCGTGAGAGGCGATTTTGCGGATGGAAGTGGGAAGGGGTGCAAGGCACACGTGGAATATTTCAGTGTAAACCCTGGGCTTCCCTGTTGCTTCCCGTCCCCTGCTGAATGCGTGTTGGTGTACGGGAGCGTCGACTCCGGAAGGACTTTAGCAGCGCTCGGAGCCTGCGAGGGGAAAGAAACAGGAGGAATAAATACGTTGAGATGAATTTCAAAAAGGTGGTGGGTGACAGCTGTGCGTCCTAGGATTGGAGTGTTTCTGAGAATAAAACCATCAGTTGCTGTCATTCACCCTCCGGGTATGAAATTGGAAGCCCAGTTACCCTTGAGTGTTTCATAACCTTTACCTTTTGGAGGTCAAGGCCATGTCATCATTAATCTACCATCGCCTGAAAGCCTCGGGGCTCTGCTTTTCATCCTGCCATCCGTCATGCTGCAGCGAGATACAGGAGAGTGACCAGAAGGGTCCGGTTCTATACACACATGTGGGCACACACCCTTCCATTCTCCGAGAATGAAAACACCGAGGGTGCGATTACGGAGGCTCGTGTCTGTCTCTCTGCATTTGTGATGAGGATACTCCGGGCTTCATCTGCAAATCCAGAGCAGTTTCCTCCCGGGGATGCTTTAATCTGCGGAGAAAGGAGCACTCTGCCCATGCAGCATGAAACTCGGCCTCGGGGGCAGAGATTTCATAGCGATGTGGGTTTTTAAAATACAGAGTGGGTGCACCAAGCAAGTCGTTTCCCTGCACGTCGGGGAGCTGCCCCTTTGAAGAAGGCTGTTGCCTTACCTCCTCCGTGGCTGTTATTGTGCCGTGAGCCTTGGCCAAACCGGGGCAGCGAGCTGTGATCTGACAAGGGGATAGCTGGAAACGACAGCTGAGCGCGTGGAGCATCTCCCGTGCGTTGGTCCCTTTCCCCCGGTCTGAATCTGTGCCAGGGTCTCCTGGAGAGCCAGGCTGGTTCTTCATCCTTCTCCCTAGCCAGCTGCTCGGGGTGAGCCCGACGTTATTCCTGAAGTCTCATTTCGCAGCGCGCACGTGCAGCAATTGCTGTTTAATCTACGTGTCTTGAGACCTGGGTGCTGTGAGCACAGAGCGGGATGTGTTAATGGATGGTGGGGCCTTGCTGGCCTCGTCCTTTGCAGCAGCTCGCTCGGTGCGGAGATCAGAGGTGCTCGTGACGAATCGTTTATTAGAAGCTTGTAGGCGCTGGGGGCCGAGGGCGGTTGTCCTGCTTCTTGCCCTGAACACCAAAGGCAGTGAGATGCTTTTAGGTGATCTGGGATCAACTTTTGTCCGCCCTCTAAGAGCGAGGCTGGCGGTGGGGTTTTCCCCTCTGTAGAAGTTTGAGTCCTGCAGGTAAGTTAACCAGAACGTCGCACCGGAGCACTGCTGCCGCGGCTCCTTATTCCACCGCTGCAGGAATTGCTGCTTGCAGCTTGCTGAGCTCAGGTGGGAGAGGAGAGCGGCAGGCTCGCTGTCAGCGGAGGGCTGAGATCTCCCTTGCAGGGAGCTCGTGTGTTGTGTTCAAAGGTAACCAGCTGTGCTCCGCCTGCCCCGAGCTGGGATCTGCTCTGTTGGCAGGGCAGCGGTGAGTGCCAGAGCTCTGCGCACCATGGAAACCATGAATTAATGCCTTTTGGCATTAACTCTTCCAGCACCAGCGGTAGCGCTTCTGCCTTCTCCCGGGAGAGAGGGAATGATCCAGTTTTTAAATGGATCCTTCTCTCTTTTGGGAATAAGTGATATGAGCCAGAGGACAAGCGGTTAAACCTGGATTTAATCAGTGCTGACAGGCACTCTTCCAGTCTGGAGCTGTACAGCCCCTATTGCCCTTCGGGACCTCTTCCCGTGCACACCGGGGAGCTCCCCGACTCGTGTCACTTGCTTCAAGATCAAAAAAAAAAAAAAAGACTGCTTGAACCCGAGGTTTCTCTGGAGGCTGCACGGGGCTCGTTGAAATGCCGCGGTGTGGAGGGGCGAAGCCCCCTTTCCTCGCTTCCTTGCCTGGCGCTCCCGTTCTGGTTCTCTTCATCCCTCCGCTCAGTTCAAGTTGCCCCTGCGTGGAAGAGGGCAGGCAGGAGCCCCCGAGGTTTCTCTGGAGGCTGCACGGGGCTCGTTGAAATGCCGCGGTGTGGAGGGGCGAAGCCCCCTTTCCTCGCTTCCTTGCCTGGCGCTCCCGTTCTGGTTCTCTTCATCCCTCCGCTCAGTTCAAGTTGCCCCTGCGTGGAAGAGGGCAGGCAGGAGCCTGGGGACAGAAGGACCTGATTCTGCCCGGGGTGGTGCAGAGTCTGCCCCCTCGGTGCCTGGAGTCCGCGGGGTTTGGACTGGGCACTCCAGACGAAGAGGGAGCCCGGATCTCGCTCCGGGGAGGAAGCGGATCCCGAGGCGGATTCCCATGGTGGTGGGATGCTGTTACTGACAGCAGCCCCGCGCGGAGCTGTGCCAGCGCCCTGCGGTCCCGCAGATGAAATTTAGGGGCCAAAATGAAAGCTTTGGGATTGCACAGAGCGCAGCGCAAATACGTCCATACGCTTGTGTAAATGCTCCTTGTTACCAGATCGCAGGAAAGACTTGGCTTCAGGGCTTGGAGTCCTTCATAAAAGCGCTTTTTTTTTCCCCCCCCTCTTCCTTCCCCCACCCCCCTTTTTTAGACAAACTACAAAATAACTATCGTGGCGTGAGTGCAAAGGGAACAAGCCTAGAAATAGTAAGGTTAGAAAATAAATCTGACATCCTGCCAGAAAGGTCAGCTTTCCCTGCAGATGCTGGTGCACCCATTTGCACGCCGGAGCACGGCCCCGGGGCACTACCAGGGGTTGATAGATGCAGAGATAGCAGCGTTTTGATAGAGGTAATTTTCCTCAGATGGGTTTCAGCACCCCATGAATCAAAACCTGTCAGCGAGAAGCTAAAGATGGAGTGAAGTTTATTGTACGCGTGTTTGCATCTGACACTGTCGTGCTAGGGGGTCAAGTGAGCGAGATCATTAGGACCGTGTTGATTTAGTAGGACGGTTATGTGCTTTCCCTGCAGGGCAGTGGTGGGGGCGGGAGGCGTGGGGGGTGGCTTACCGAAAAAATAAATAAAAACCTACAGCTCGGTGCAGTCCCTGGGAGCCTCCCATGTCCTTTTATTAAAGACACAGCGCTTTTCTTCTTGAAAGTGGCTTTGGGGCCATCCTCTTGCTCGTGGGATTTAAACCACGCGGGCAGCAGTGGTGGTTTTTAAGAGCCTGTTTAATGTCGCTAATGCACAGGTTGGATTTTCTTTGTGTGGCCACAGCCTGTGCGTACGTCGTGCTGCTCCAGCGAGCAACTTTTCCTTCCCTTCCCTGTCTCCGTGATGATAATCCCTCCCGGCGTCCTTTGTTCGCAACCCTCAAGTTTCGCTGCTTTTTCTGGGACGTTGCTTCTTCCTGAAAGCTGGAGTAATCCTAACCTGGGCCGGGTGCTGGGTCGGGAGAGGGCTCTCGGCTGCTCCCCCACGGGAGCCTAGGACAGATGCGTGCCTGCTGTCCCCCTCCGTCCTCCTCCATGAAATGGGACTGGGGAGGGCAGGGAGTGCCGAGGGTGATTTAACCTTCGCTCATAGCTTCACTGTCAAACCACGGAAGGGAGGACCGGCAGGACGGAGCAGGTGGGCGAGGGTGGCGATGTCCTAACCACAGAGCCGTCTTCCAAACAGTCCTGGGCGGAGGATTTCTGGGGAGGAAGGTTAAGCTGCCGGCTCGGTGGGGCTGCCAGCGCTTGCCATGGCGTTCGGCAGCAGACCCTGCCGTCAGGGGCTGCAACGCACGGGGGGAATCAAACGTGTTTGGGCCACGGCTGCTGGCGGCTTCCTGCGGAGCTGGAGCTTGTGAGAAGCTCGGAGCTTTCAGTTCAAACGCCTCGGCCAGCCCTGTTGCCACAACACACGTCCGTGTCGGGAGTAATAGCGCTGAGCGGGTCGCCGTGGCCTCGTTTATGTAAGGTGTTGACACGGCGAGGTTACCCCGCTGCTTGCGAACGGGGCGCCCGGTGCCACTCTGGTCAAATTTGGCACGGTTTATGACCTTGAGCTTAAACGGATAAGCGTCCAGCTCGATTCCTCTGCTTGGCCGGCTAATTCCAGTTGATCCAGGTGGAGCGCTGGGACTTGAAGCGTATTTTCTTGGAAACGGTGCTCCTGTTCTCCTTCTGCCTGGTGCCCCTTGCTCTGAACCCCAGGCGATGGCGTTGGTACCTCTGGCTCCTCAACGCGGTGGGAAGCCGTGCATCAGGGCGGCGCGGCCGGGGAGCCTTCGGCGAGCGAGAGCCTGCTCGTGAGCCGCGCTCCCCGGGATAACGAGCTGTGGTGGATGGGGTTGTGGGGAGTGAGAGCTCTGAGATGTGCTTAATGACAGGGGAGGGAGAAGCGGTAGGAGCCTGGCAAAGCAATCAGGCAGCCTTAACTGTAGAAATGGCCTGAAAGAGGCACGAAACAGCCGGAGGTAGGAATAAATCTGCAGAAAATGGATGCGTTGAGGCTTTTACAGGCGGTGATGGGTTTGGCTATTACTGGCGATCAGGACATCGGCGTGGGTGATGGCAGCGGAGGTAAAAAGCCTCCAGGTTTTTTGGAGAACCTTGAGAAGCAGGGATCGGAAGGCTCCGGGAAATGTCAGCAGAAATTTGCTCGCTCGGGCAGGAAATAAATGAAATGAGACTTAGGAAGATAGAGCGAGTGCCGAGCCTCCGTCTCCAAATGAGAATGTTTCCGAGAGAAGCGGCACAGCCTCTGTACCGTGGGGGTGACCGTCAGGTCCCTACTGCTCGCTTTCCCAAGGGCATTGCGAAGGTCCCTGTGACAGCTGTCAGTGCTTCCCCCAAATCCCTCCTAGACCAACATCCAGACAGAGGTGAGGTTCTGGCTGCTGAGGCTGGATTTTCCTTTGCACGTGCCCACCTGCGCCCTGTCGCGGTAGCTGTGACGAGCGTCTGTCCTTTCCTTCCACCCTCCTTCGTGCTCAGGTTTGAGCGTGAAGAAATTCAGAGCAAAGACGATACGGCGCTGTGAGGATGGGCAGGCTTGAGGGGGGCTGTGGCTTTATTTGAGGAGGTCGTGCCGCGGGGCTGGTAGGTGGACGCTGCCCTTGTGTGTCTTCATCGATCGCCGCTGAAGGAGCGGAGCCACCCACGTTACCTGACGTGCTCTGCAGGAGCTCTTCTCCAGCACGTGCAACGCGTCCCCTACGGACGGTGCACTTTGCCAAGGCGGAGGAGAAGCCCGCTCCGCTCTCGGCGTCTCCGCTGCCTTGCTCCAACTTTTAGCAGGTGCTCTGGTAGCCGACTGCGGGAGGAGTGGGGGTAGGAGGAACAGGATTTAGCGTTAAACAAGCACCCTGGGGCATTGCCAACAAAATAAATCTTCGTCCTTCTTTGTGCCAGAGTGAAGAAGACGAGAAACTGAAGAAGAGAAAGGAGCGGTTTGGCATTGTAACGAGTTCAGCCGGGGCTGGAGCTACAGAGGACACAGAGGTAAAACCTTTTCCTGAGCGGGTGGGGAGCGGCTGAGGATGCTGAGGGGAGCAGTGGCAGTCCCGGAGGTGGCAGCGTGACTCCGCACACCTGGGACCTCGCTCAGCGCCGGGTCCCCCACGCTGGCGTGGGGCTGGCCCCGAGCGGCGGGTGGGTGTGCTCCTGTGGCCGCTCGGCCTCTTTTCCTTGGCAGTGAGTGTTGAGCTTCTGCCATCCGATCTGTTGCGGCTTTTCCCCTGGCTCCCGCTGGAAGTAGGCTGCTCTGGAGTCTACCGAGCCACGGGAGCGTGCCAGCACGTGTTGGCATCCAGCTCCTCCTCTTGCAGGATGGCACGGATGCTTCCAGAAGGGGCGGGGGGGCACATCTGCTCTACTCTGGTTTCTCCCACCCTGGTTCCCCCTCCCCTCGGGTTGAGCTGACTCGCTCTATCTGCTCCTTGTGCTCTCTAATTCCCCGTCTCCTGGATGCTTCTGGACCCTCTGCTTCCCCTTGGATGCGATCGTAGGTCTTCATCAATAAATCCCCGGAGACTCTACAATATAATGAGGATTGAGATGCTGACCCTGTTTCCAGCTTTTCTCCTCCATGCTTTGTTCTGTCCTCTGTGGTTTTGGCCCATCTTTTAAATTTGTAAGCTCCTCAGGGCAATTTTGTGCTCTTTTATGTACTTTTACGCTTTCTTCTGCTTCAAAGTCTTCCCAGTCACCACGCAGGCTGTGCTCCGGCGCGGTAGCTCCTACGTTGTTAGGTGGGGAGTGCCGCGCGCACCTATGGTGCCACGTAAATACGGCTCCAGTGCGGATCAGCCGGAGTCGGGCACCCCTCTCCTGGGGACAAAGGGACCCCTCCGGGGTGGGGACTCCCGCGTTAACAATCAAATGGCAAAGGTTGCGGCAGGGCGAGTGTTGGGTCTTGGAAACTGCTTAACCAGATGGCTCCTGGGCTCGGCAGACAAGAAGTGGGTTTTGTTTGGTTCCTAAGAGCAATCTCAACAATTCAGGTGGGGTTTAGGGGCTGCTTTTTGTGTGTGTGTTTTGTTTTGGGTTTACTGCAGAAACGCTGCCCCGCGTGAAGCGGGGAGCGGCGTTCCCAGCCTTCTGCCGAGCATGGGAGAATGAGCCCCTCCGGCCCGCGCGGAGGGGGTGGCTGGGCGAGGGATTCCATGCTTTTCCGTTAGGTCACTTGGAGATTGTGCCTGGAACAAAAAGGTCTTTTTACTGGTATTGTGTGCACTCAAATGCACCTTTCCCCTGGAGATTCTTGATTAGGGCTTCTGTTGCCCCCGGGCTATTTATCCTGCTAAAAATTAAGATTTATATGCCCCTCGTGTATCGGCTTAAAGGCATATCTGAGAGACGCAATAGTATATTTAATGCGTTTTAGTGTGTCCCTCTCACCTTTTCCATGAATAGGAGAGTGTTAACCCTTTGCCCTTTTACATTTCCCACCTCCCCACTGCCTGGAAGGGTTTCCAGGCCTCTGAAGTAGTCATTGTTCCCAGCTCAGCCCCTTTGTAGCGCGTTGCCAGCAAGACGAAGTGACTTCAGCAGCACTGTATCTCAGGCACTGTATATTTCTGCTACTTGATTTTGGGGCACCCTTTGTCCCAACGTTAGAATAAAAACTTCGTAGCTCCCTTGAGCGAACGTGGTGTCGGTGCACTCGGGAAGGGGGCCGGAGCCGCCGAGCTCCGGTGTGGTTACCGATACCAGACGCTTAATAAATTCCCCATCGGGTTGTGTGAGATTTTAAAGAACTTGCTCGGTTTGTTTCTCTTTGGTTTTGATTTTTTTTTTTTTTTTGTAATTCCTCTCTGCAGGCAAAGAAGAGGAAAAGAGCAGAACGCTTTGGGATCGTCTGATGCCGGTCCTTTTTAGCTTCAGCCCATTTGCAGTGTGCCTCTCGAGCACACGCATACTCTCTCTCTCCCCCGCCCCCACGCACTCTCACTCCCACACTGTTTCTCTAGGTTTTAGTGATGAGTAGACAGGGAATCCCCCTTGTAATTCCTCTCTGCAGGCAAAGAAGAGGAAAAGAGCAGAACGCTTTGGGATCGTCTGATGCCGGTCCTTTTTAGCTTCAGCCCATTTGCAGTGTGCCTCTCGAGTGCGTGCATACTCTTTCTCTCTCTTTCCCCCACGTTCTCTCACTCCCACACTGTTTCTCTAGGTTTTAGTGATGAGTAGACAGGGAATCCCCCGTAGTTGTATGATTGTGCTACTTACTTTTTTTTTTTTTCAAGTTATGAAGTTTAAAAATGAAGAAAAGTTGAGCAAAAAGAAGAAACTGTTCTCGGTGCATCTCCGGTAGCCCGCAGTCCGGTGGTTTCCCAGCAGCTCGCACCGGAGGTACCGTCCGGCGGGGAGAGGTGGAGAGTGTCCCGGTGCCCTCCGAGTGTCGCTGGGAAACGCCTGCGCAGGGGAGAGTCAAACTCTGCCCGGTAAACAGACGGGCAGGTAGAGCAGCGGTAGGAGCACAGCGTCTGCTGTGCGATGGGGAAGGGAAAACCTTGAGGAGTGGAGATAGAGCAGGGTTTGCTCGGCCCTCGGCGGTTGCTTTTCTAGTTTAAGGACTGCCGGCGTGCCGCTAAAGCAAGGACCGGTTTGCAGCGTGTTGTCTGTTTGCCGTCCGATGCCGTCTCCACCTCTCAGACCGCCCTGGTCCTCTCCTCCTCCACCCTGTGGAAACGGGCCCCAAGGTTCGGCTGTATCCTGGTCTCTTCCCGGCAGCTGGGACGAGAACGCGCCTCGTCTTGAGAGCACGATGCATGACGCGAGTCCTGCTCTGGATCTCTGGCGTCTTACCCCTGGCTCGTCCGAGGTCTGACGGGTTGAACGTCAGGGAAGGATTTTCTCAATTATATTGTCTCACGTTTTCAAAAATGGAAGTGGCGTGTGTGATCGCCGACACGCGGGGCAGTTTCACGACTGCCTTCCTTCCCAGGGTGAGGCTAATGGGAATTGTCAGAGCAAGAATTGCCGGTTAACCCTAGATCAAGACCGGTGTCCTAAAACGAGGAGGAAAACGTAGCAACGCCTTTGCAAATAGAGCCTGTTCTCACCACTTCATTTATCCCGCCTTGTTAAGCCATCTGCGGCTCGTGGCGTTTCACCTGCGTTTTCCAGGTTCCCCTAAGGTCAGTGATACGTTTCTCTCCTTAAACGACAAACCAGCAGAGCCGCTTTGTCCCGTGTGTGTTCTCGGGCTGGATTTTCTCTTGTCCCCTCTTTGCCTCAGAGTAGCTCCCAAGCTGGTTTAATTCGCAGACTGGCTGAAGAATTAAAGCCCCAGTCTTCTCCGAGCTGCCGGGCGGTGCAGGAGAGCACCGGCGTTTTCCTGGGACCTGTGTTTTGAGCGTGGAAGTTCTTGGTAGCTGTGCAGGAACAGGGTTCCTCCTGCTGCGTTGTCCGTAACCCTTTTTGGTGAAATTACGGAAGAAAAATCTGTCCGAGTCAGGTGAAAGGCAGCGCTGCCGCAGCTTGTGAAGCGCTCCTTGCCGCTTTAGCGTTTCAGACGGCACCTTTGTTCTTGGGGAGCCGTAAAGAGCAGTTCCCCGGGGTGGCTTGCGTGGGTGGAAGAAGTGGTGGCAGTGGAGAAGCGCAGGACCCCCCGAAGCCGGTGGTGCTGGACTGGCGGCGCTGGGGCAGAGAGGAGCTGCCTGCTGCCCTTTCCTCCTTTGCCTGCCTGGAGGATTAGTTTCACTCGCAAGCGTTCGTTCCCGCTGCATCTCCCACCCTGTGCAGAGCTTTCCCTCACAGATACCTCGGCCCCGGGCCTAAGCAGAAATCTGTCTGTCTGCTTGGATTTTTAGATGGGCATTGTGGCTGGAATCCTTCTCTTGTCTGAAGACTGATGTCCTAGGATTCTTATTTCTGACCGTAACCTCTTACCGGAGAGATGTTTGCCTTGTCCATGCTTGGTTCCTTAAGACGCTAGAGAACAGCGGCCGTGTGTACAAATCGAGCTTTTCAGAGGCTTATACCTGATTCTTAATAAGCAATATATATATATTTTTTAACGTAGAAGTCTTCAAACCGCTTCTGTTCCATTACTGTTTGCAGTCTGACTGCGTCCGTGTGCCCTCGGTGACTCTAAGCAATACCTTGGACGTTTGTTTACTTTCCCAAAGGGCAGCTAAAAGCCACGGGGTCCGGGTTAGGTTGTGTGTCTTGGGTTGTCAGTGGCTGAGTGAATCGAAGCTCCCTTGCTCCTTCCTGATTTAATGTAATAACGTTATTCTGATTTTTTTTTTTTTGTATGTCAGATTTTGTAAGATGTATTTTCTATTTGGCTCATGATCTTTTTGCTGGTTATTTGCTTGAAATGTTTTGTAGTGTGCCAGGGCAAACACTGCATTTCATTCTCGGTTTCATAATAAAACTGCTTCTCCAAGGCAATTCTGGTATCTGTCAGTTTGATGCATGGCGCGGCCGAGGCTCGGGGCCGGAGCGTGCCGCCGGGAGGGAGCTGGAGCAGATGGAGACTTGGCCACTGCCACTCCTGCCTGCGCGGGGGTGGCTGGGGGGGGGCAGAGAGCCCGCCTGGCCGGGCCGTCGCCAGCGGTTAGGGATTGCCCTAACGTTGACTTTGTGTGGCCTGGCCAAAGTCCTAACATCCCCCCCCCCCTTGCCTCTCCAGATTGACCTTGCTGCTTCGTTCGGATGCAGATCTTGCTTCCCGCTGACCTCGGGGAGCTGCGCAGGCTCTTCAGGGCTGGGACCCGGCCGTAACCCAAATCAGGGCTACGGACAAGTAACAGGGCGGTCGCTGCTTCTCACGGCCGATGGTTTGGTGCTGTAGACCAAGGGTCGTTGTAGAGCTTGAGGGGAAGCACAGATACCTCCTGGCTTCGCTGTGTCTGCTTGCTTCGGGCCCCTCTGTCGTAGCCTGGGGGTTCCAGCCGCCGGGACACAAGTC
>NW_008795439.1:40932-41310 GCF_000699145.1 Aptenodytes forsteri
CGTTAACTTTGTGTGGCCTGGCCAAAGTCCTAACAACCCCCCCCCCCTTGCCTCTCCAGATTGACCTTGCTGCTTCGTTCGGATGCAGATCTTGCTTCCCGCTGACCTCGGGGAGCTGCGCAGGCTCTTCAGGGCTGGGACCCGGCCGTAACCCAAATCAGGGCTACGGACAAGTAACAGGGCGGTCGCTGCTTCTCACGGCCGATGGTTTGGTGCTGTAGACCAAGGGTCGTTGTAGAGCTTGAGGGGAAGCACAGATACCTCCTGGCTTCGCTGTGTCTGCTTGCTTCGGGCCCCTCTGTCGTAGCCTGGGGGTTCCAGCCGACGGGACACAAGCCAGGGAGTGCCGGGGACTGAGATGCTGCTGGGCCAGGAGCT
>NW_008795439.1:43484-44746 GCF_000699145.1 Aptenodytes forsteri
CCCCCCCCCCCTTGCCTCTCCAGATTGACCTTGCTGCTTCGTTCGGATGCAGATCTTGCTTCCCGCTGACCTCGGGGAGCTGCGCAGGCTCTTCAGGGCTGGGACCCGGCCGTAACCCAAATCAGGGCTACGGACAAGTAACAGGGCGGTCGCTGCTTCTCACGGCCGATGGTTTGGTGCTGTAGACCAAGGGTCGTTGTAGAGCTTGAGGGGAAGCACAGATACCTCCTGGCTTCGCTGTGTCTGCTTGCTTCGGGCCCCTCTGTCGTAGCCTGGGGGTTCCAGCCGACGGGACACAAGCCGGGGAGTGCCGGGGACTGAGATGCTGCTGGTCCAGGAGCTCTCCAGGGGCTGCAGGTCGGTGGCGGCTGGATCCTGAGCCTGGAGGGCGAGGAGACGCCGTGGGCTGCGCCGCCCGTCTCCCGTCTTCCAGCAGTGTTGATGACGGCACGTGGGACTTCCACTCCGACGGTGGGATGCCGTCGCCTTCCCCCTGAGCCGAGGGCAGAACCAAGGACTCCCGATTTCGCCGCTGGCTCCGCTCTCTGGCCCGGGGATCAGAGCGGTGGGGGGGTCCCAGCCCCGCTTCTGCCCTGCCCGGCCGTGCGTCCTCCTCCCTGGGTCGCTCTCCTTTGCTCGTGGGGTCCCGGTGGCGTTTCTGCCCCGGCAGATCTCCTCCCCGGGGCCGGTGAATCGACGTGTGCGTCTTCCCCCCCTCCCTCCCTCCCTCCCTCGCGCCGTCTCCTCCCCTCGTTGGGGATGAGTTTCCCTCGGCCGTGGTACCAAAATCGGGATGAGCTCCGCTCCCTCCCTCTCCGTGCGGATGCGCCAGTGTCCCCAGCCCGTGCAGGCAGCAGGGCCGGCAGCGCTGCCCTCGCTCTCCTTCCCCCCCCCCCCCCCCCCCCCCCGCCGGCGGGGGGGGGGGGGGGGGGGGGGGAAGGAGAGCGAGGGCAGCGCTGCCGGCCCTGCTGCCTGCACGGGCTGGGGACACTGGCGCATCCGCACGGAGAGGGAGGGAGCGGAGCTCATCCCGATTTTGGTACCACGGCCGAGGGAAACTCATCCCCAACGAGGGGAGGAGACGGCGCGAGGGAGGGATGTGCTGAATGGGGAAGAAAAAAAGCAGCGGGCACACAATGAGCGGGGGAAAGTGTGGGAAAGCGAGCGAAAGAAAAGGAGGGCCTTGCAGCGTGAGAGCTGGTCTGGTAACGCCGAGCAGTGCCTAAATTCAGCATGAAGTCACTTTTCACAGCAGACGCTTG
>NW_008795439.1:44829-45128 GCF_000699145.1 Aptenodytes forsteri
CTTTCTCCCAGCTGCGCCGTCCTCGTCTCCCAATGGCCTCTTGCCCCCAGATCCTCCGTGGGTGGGTTGGAAACGTCTTTTGTTCAAATTCACAAAAATTGGGAGACAAAAGAGCGGAGCCTGGAAGTGCGGATGAGCCCGAGGAGGGACGGCACCGCAGCCCGGCACCGAGCCCCCGCCGCCGCCCTCCACCTGCGCCTGTGCCGGAGCTGATGAGCGTGGCCGGTGTCCCTCCCGGCTCGGTGCCACCGTTCCCGCAGCTGGGAGCCGGGACCGCGCTGCGGGGTCTGGGCAGGATG
>NW_008795439.1:46027-47191 GCF_000699145.1 Aptenodytes forsteri
GCGCTGCGGGATCTGGGCAGGATGCGGGATGTGCCGGGTCCCACCGCGGGGCTCCGTGGGGGGCTGAAGGAGGGGGGTTCCATCGCAGGAGGTGGCCATGGGCCACTGCTGTGAAGACCTTCTCCTTCTCTCTCTCCAGACTCACCGGTCTCGTGCATCTTCTCCCCGAGGAGCCTGAGCGTTGACTTTCCTCAGCTGGTTGCTCCTGCCCCGCGGGGCCTTTCTCCAGCGGCAGGAGGCTGGCCGGGAAGCAGGAGCGAGGGCTGGTTGCTGCCTCCCATCCCCTTGAATCCTTCCTTCCAGCCCGGCACCGCTGTGGCTCCGTAAGGGACGTGCTCACTGGGGGACGGGGAATTGGGATGCCTCGAGTCCTGCTTGCGAGCAACCTGCTGCCCTGAGCCTGGGGTGGTTTGGGGAATCTTTGGGATCGCGGCGAAATCCCGTCCCCGCCGCAGGTTGGAAGTCGAGTGGTGGCACTGCTGGGGGGCTGAGCCACCCGCTCCCTGGGGAGCCTTGGCCCCAGAGCCGGGCACGGCCCCGTGCTGCTGCCGCTGCTGCCTGCGTGCGATCTCTCTGGCAGCGCGGCATCCCGCCCCGTCGCCGGCGGTGGGGGGGCTGGACCGTGCCCAGCTCTCCCGGATAATCGGCCTGGTTCTGGCGTCTCCCCCCGGGGCCGCGGCGAGGCCGGTGGAGCTCCGCCAAGCTCCCCGTTGATGGTTTAATTACTGTGAATGTTGCATGCGGACGGTCTTGTTAGGCGGCAGAGGGGAAGGTTCGGGGAGCCATAGTATGTCATGGTGCAGCTGTGGGTGGTCGTCCGGATGTCCCTGTCCTAATTTGTGTGTGTGTGTGTCCCCCAGCCCTGCCCCTGGGTCTCTGAATTAGGTCACCCAACGGCTGGGGGGGAGCAGTGATGTGGGGTGCAGCCCCCGCGGCCTCGGGGGAGACGCGACCAGAACAAAAGCAAGCGCTCGTTAAACTCTTGACATCGTCATCCTCCGAAGCAAACAAACCAACCCCCCCCCTCACCCCCTGGGACCTCCATTCCTCCGGTGGCCCTTCTGGGTGGGTGGCACAGCCTGGCCCCCCCCCCAGGCGGACCCCCGAGGCCGGGGCCCCCCAGGACGGGGGGCAGAGCCGGAGGCGTGGGCACAATGGGGGTGC
>NW_008795439.1:47489-47707 GCF_000699145.1 Aptenodytes forsteri
GTGGTCACAATGGGGATGCTGCGGAGCCGTGGCCGGGTCTCCCCGTCAGAGCTGGGTGTTGTCCCCCGGGGGAGCCGGGAGCCGGGGCGGGTACGGGGTGTCATTGCCCGCGGTGTGTTGTGTCATGCGTCATGCTCGCGCTGCCCCGCGGGTGCTGGTCCGGTGCCATCCTGCGGGTCCTGAAGAACCTCGGGGAGCTTTATCCGTGGGGAAGCCGG
>NW_008795439.1:48070-48369 GCF_000699145.1 Aptenodytes forsteri
CTGCCCCCCCCCCCAGGCGGACCCCCGAGGCCGTGGCCCCCAAGGACGGTGGGCAGAGCCGGAGGCTTGGTCACAATGGGGATGCTGCGGAGCCGTGGCCGGGTCTCCCCGTCAGAGCTGGGTGTTGTCCCCCGGGGGAGCCGGGGCTGTGTTGGGGTACGGGGTGTCATTGCCCGCGGTGTGTTGTGTCATGCTTCGCGCTGCCCCGCGGGTGCTGGTCCGGTGCCATCCTGCGGGTCCTGAAGACCCTCGGGGAGCTTTATCCGTGGGGAAGCCGAGTCCGGAGACGGCAGAGACGG
>NW_008795439.1:48531-49052 GCF_000699145.1 Aptenodytes forsteri
GCCCTCAGCCCGGCCTGGAGCCGCCCGTGGCCCCACGGTGAGCTCTTGGCCGAGATGGGGCAGGGGGTCTCCGGGTGGAGCAGGTGGGACCCGCAGCAGGAGCGAGGGGTGCAGGGTAGGGATGGGGTGCTGCTGGGACTGGGGGGAGCGGCGGCCTCCGAGCGTGTCCTGGAGGACCTCGGCTCGAGGACGGCTGGAGCAGGAGAGCGGGGACACGGCCAACGTCCACCCCGCCGCTGCCGGCAGGGCCTGGGACCCGCCTGACCCCGGCGGGGTGAGAGTCCGTGCCGGAGCCGCGTCCTTGTGTCCGGTCCCCGCTTGTGCCAGAACGTCCCCGCTGCTCCCCCGGCCCTGTGGGCAGTGACCCTCCGCTGCCCACCCTGTCCCCTCCCGCGGCCGCAGCTGTAATTAGCTGCGACATTCTCGGCATGCCTGCAGCCCCTAATGAGGCTCCATAAAGGCTGCCCCTGAGCTCGGCTCCTCCGGCACTTGGGGCCACTTGTAAATCTCGGCTTTACAAC
>NW_008795439.1:49251-49699 GCF_000699145.1 Aptenodytes forsteri
CGTCTGGGCTGGGGACGTCCTTCTCCAGTGGGTTTGAGCAGATTTTGGGGTGGTTGCGTTCTCCTTCGCTGGTTCTCAAGGTGTTGGTTCGGTGTTGGCCGCTAAAGCGCAAGGACAAGCGTGTTTGGGAGGGGAGGAGGGGGCCGCGGTTTGGCCCCAGCTAGGAGACGAACCTGGGAATGTCCTCGGCCACCAGCGGCTCTGAGCCGGGCACGGGGCATCGGGCTGGATTTTGTCCCCTCTCATCCGCTTGTCCGTGGTGCGCGGCCAGCGTCAGGAGCGTGGGAAAAATGAGAAGCATTAGGAAACATTTCCCGAGCCGGTCAAAGCCGGGGTCGCCGGATCAGGCCGGGAGCTCCCGAGGGAGGAGGCGGGAGGGGAACGGCGGGGTCGGGCACGGGGGGCTGCCGGGACGCAGGGACCCGGCGCGCGGAGCTGGGCGAGCGGG
>NW_008795439.1:49948-50196 GCF_000699145.1 Aptenodytes forsteri
AAAAATAAAAAAAAAAAAAAAAAACAACCAAGGACGGAACCGGGACAGAGCAGTGGTTATGATATCGTACACAGGAGACTAACGCGAGTTACAGACCAAATGTAGTTTATACAACACAGAAGTAACTGGGACGCTCATTAAGCTTTTCCTTTCCTGTAGCTCTTCCTAATCCGGTTTGTGACCGAGGAGCCGCGAGTCCCCCGTCCCGTCCCGTCCCCCCCCGCGCCAGGAGCACCCGCTCCCTCCGT
>NW_008795439.1:52114-53231 GCF_000699145.1 Aptenodytes forsteri
TACAGACCGGGGGGAGCGCCCGTCCCGGGCACCTCCTGTCCTTCCCAGCTCCGAATCGTTGCCGCTCCCCGCCCATGCCGGGCAGGAAGCCCCCCGCCGCCAGCCAGAGCCCGGCCGCATGCGTCCCCCTCCCCAGGGAAGGGCCAAGTGCCCCAAGTGTGAGGCCGGTGGCCACGTCCCAGATCAGGGACAGCGAGACCCCTTCCCCGCCAGACACATGGGGCTTTGGCACGCGGCGATGGTTGGGGCGAGGGGGGCAGGTGGATCCCAGCCGGATCCCAGCCAGACCACAGCTCCCCTGACCCCAGAGCGGGATCCCGTAGCCGGGGCGGCTCCATGCCCTTTCCAGTCCCTTCCAAGCGGCTTCTGGCTTTTTCCTGGTGCGTGGCTCCGCTCCCGGCGGTGGCTGTGCCGTGCCCGGTGCCTCGCAGGGCCTGGGGGGGGACTGGCCCCGGTGCTGGCAATGGCAGGATGGTGCTTCTCCCTGACGGCGCATCCTCGGCCGCGTCTGGTGTGGTTTCGGTGGCAGAGGGGAGCGGCGACGGCCGGGGCCAGACGAGCCCTCATGATCCGCAAGCGCTGGGTGGAAGCGAAACGGGGACCGGCAAAATATTTCCATGAGCGGCTTCGCCGGCCCCGGCCCCTTCGGCATCACACAGGCACTGCCGGGGTGGGGGGCACCACGCAGGGACGCAGGTGTTGTCACTGGCTCGGCGGGTTGGGAGGTCTCCCCCCTGCCAGGCGGGAGGCTGCCCCCTCCTCTGGCACGGAATGCGCCGGCTCCACGGTGAGACCCGGCGCTGCCGGAGGACGTGGCCCCCCGAAAGGCACTGAACGGCAGGGAGAGGGGGTGCCTCGGTCCCCGGCCCCGGCGGGGGCTGTCACTGGCTGCGGGGTTAATTCCCCTCCGACCGGGCCATCCTTGTTTCCGATGTATTGCGAGGGCTGGCAGCACCCCACTGGCATGCTGGCACAGGGCTTGGGGACCTTGGCCATAAAGCCGCCGGCGTGGGGCCGTTTGCCACGGTGCAACCGCAGGCCGGTGTTTTGGGGCTGAGCTGTGCCCCCTGCCCGGCCCTGAGGGGTGACGGTGGCTGAGGGACGCTCCCCCGGGACA
>NW_008795439.1:55293-55666 GCF_000699145.1 Aptenodytes forsteri
TTTTTTTAAAAAAACAACAAAAAAACCCCAAAAAACAGTGGAAGAAAAGAGGAGTTTGTTGGTGGAGGGGGGCGCGGGGCGGAGGGGCAGCACCAGCCGGGCTCTAAGAGCATCCGCATCTGTCAACCACCATGCCCGGGATCTTGCCGTAGATGATCTGCTGTACAGTGGAAGAAAAGAGGAGTTTGTTGGTGGAGGGGGGCGCGGGGCGGAGGGGCAGCACCAGCCGGGCTCTAAGAGCATCCGCATCTGTCAACCACCATGCCCGGGATCTTGCCGTAGATGATCTGCTGTTTGTCGTTGAAGTAAAGCATGTTGATGGGGGACATCTTGGTGGGGGGGCGCCACGGGCCCCACCAGCCACCGGGGGGCG
>NW_008795439.1:56111-57218 GCF_000699145.1 Aptenodytes forsteri
GTCAGCCCCACAGGGGTGTCGTCAGCCCCACGGAGCTGTGACCAGCCCCATGCAGCTGTAACTGGTCCCACAGAGCTGTGACCATCCCTGCGGAGCCATAACCGGCCCCCACGGAGCTGTCAGTGTCCCCGCGGGGCTGTCACCAGCCCCGTGGAGGTGTCACCAGCCCCACGGGGGTGTCGTCGTCCCCATGGAGCTGTGACCAGTCCCGTGGAGCTGTCACTGTCCCCACAAAGCTGCGACCAGCCCCATGGAGCCATCACCAGCTCTGCAGAGCTGTGATCAGCCCCACGGAGCTGTCATTGCCCCCGTGGAGTTGCCACTGTCCCCACGGAGCTGTCACCAGCCCCACAGAGCTGCACCACCACCCGTGCCCGTCCCCGTTGCCCCCCCTTGCCCTCCACTTCCCCAGGGATGGCTGGGAGCCCCGTGCCCAGCTGAGCACCGGGGCCACCGCGATGCCCCGGGAGCTCCGCGCAGCACCGACCCCCGGGACCCTGGGGGCCCTGAGCCACGTGCCCACCCCGCGACGGCCACCTACCAGCCCTTCGGCCCCGGGTCCCAGCGAGGTGACGGCCAGGTCGTTGCCGTTGGGGTCGAAGGCGTTGATCTCGATGCCCCAGTTGTTCTGCGGCTGCTTGAACCAGTTCTGCAGCACGTGCTTGAAGTCGATGCTCTGCCAGTGCCCGATGCGGGAATTGAGGTCGATCTTCAGGGAGCGGATGCGGATGTGGCGGCTGCCTTCCTCCGTCACCGGCTTCAGGCGGAGGATCTGCAGGTAGACGGTGGAGGTGTGCTGCACCGGCCGCAGGTACACCCACAGCTGCGCCTTCACCACCTTGGTGAACATGATCTTGGGGCTGAAGTTGAAGAAGCAGCAATGGGGGTTGCCCTCGATCTGCACCACGGGGTCCGCTGCGGGGAGGAAGGAGGTGTCAGGGGCGGCCCCGGGACCCCCTCCCCACCTCCATCGTGCGCAGGGTCGGGCCGAGCTCCTCCTCGGTCGTTAGGAGTTGAAGGTCGGGTCAGAGGCCGCCCCGGGGGTCATTGCCCCTCCATTCGCAATAAGGTCCCTGGCTGCCCCCTGACCCCGTGTCACCGGGGATT
>NW_008795440.1:0-14438 GCF_000699145.1 Aptenodytes forsteri
GCATCCAATAAGGGATGGAGATTCTCCTTGGCTCTCTTTTTGTCATTAATATATTTGTAAAAACATTTTTTGTTGTCTCTAACAGCAGCGGCCAGATTGCGTTCTAGCTGGGCTTTTTGCCTTTCTCATTTCTTCTCTGCACGACCTAACGAGATCCCTGTACTCTTCTTGAGTCGCCTGCCCCTTCTTCCACAAGCGGTAAACTCTCCTTTTTTTCCTGAGTCCCAGCAAGAGCTCCCCATTCAGCCAGGCCGGTCGTCTTCCCCGCCCGTTCTTCTTACAGCGTACGGGGACAGCCTGCTCCTGCGCCTTTAAGACTTCCTTCTGGAAGAACGTCCAGCCTTCCTGGACCCCTTTGCCCTTCAGGACTGTCTCCCAAGGGACTCCCTCAACCAGCGTCCTGAACAGGCCAAAGTCCGCCCTCCGGAAGTCCATGGTTGCGGTACACTCAAAAGTGCACCCCAGGCACAACTGCACGTACACACCAGGGACATGGATCAAGGCGGATGGAAACACTCTGCACACACACCAGCACCCACACCTAGGCACAGAGGTCCCCCAATAACACTAAGACGCTCAGCCTTAGACACTCAGTCGACCCAGTAGCCGCCCTGGATCCCGGGTCTCCCAGTTGCTGGCATCTCTGCAGGCAAGCCCGTGAGGCCCCCAGCCCCACTCCAGCTGCTGGGACACAGACCCACTTGCACACAGAAACACATCCACAGACACATATGTGTGATGTATCCCCCCGGAACCAGCCTTAGACACACAGCATACACAGTAGCTGGCCCTTGGATCCTCCCATCTCCACGTGCCTCATGCACACAGCCACACACACACAAACAGGTCTCTCAGGTGATGTCCAGACCTCATGGTCTCTGCAGAGTTTAGCTTGTTCTTGCTGGTTACTCCAGTAGCCAGCTCTTGAACTCTGGAGTATGTCTGGTACCCAGCCAAAACTTACGGCCACTTCAATATCTGGTTTACAAGTCTCTTACCCTACTCAGGCAGGCTGGCTGGCCTCTCCAGTTCCTGGCACACCAGCCACATGGGGCCCAGGGACAAATGATCCCCGCTCTGGTTGCTGGCACTCAGACAAAACTTCAATCTTTAACCAACCTTTAACCAATCTTTCACCTCTGAGCAGTCAGGTTTTCCTGTAGGGTTTCAATCACTAAAGCACGCCATGCTGCAGCCAGGAGAGGGTAAAAAGGCGCTGGCAAAGCAAACAGCTTCCTGTGAAAGACCCATGCCCAGCTGACAAGGTTAGGCTTTATCTTAAAGATAGGGCAGGGAATTCTATTCTTATTCTAAGTTGGGTCTGGAGGAGTTTTCAGGTTTTGCAGTTTGTCACCAGGAAATGAGGTTGTCAACTCATGTTGTCAAATGAGGCTGTCTTTCTTGGAAGGAGCCATGGATTGTGGGAAAAGCGACACAAGTCCAAAATTAAGGGAAAGGAGTCTTTTCCACCCTCTGCAGGTTGATCCAGCCCTTCCATGTCTTTTGTATCCTTTCAACCTTCTTTTGGTTGTTGTGATTGCATCAGTATATTTGTCCCCTTGTGCCCTGTAGGAATGATCATGCTTCAGGTTTCACACTGAATAGGCCATACTCTACCTGGAGACCTGTAACAAGTGGAGTACCATAGGGGTCTACACTGAGGAGACGTTGAGGGAACTGGACTTGTTCACACAGAAGAGGAGGGCGTGGGGGGACCTAACAGCAGCTTTCCTATGCCTACAAGGAACCATCAGGAAGATGGAACCAGGCTCTTCACAGCAGCAAATGGTGGGACATGAGGGCATGACAAAAGTCCACTGAAAGTTACTGAACAGAAAGGAGAGAGGAATTAATTTTGCCCATTCTAGACAAGTGGTCTAAGCTGCCTTTGGTATCACGGGGGAGATACAGACATTTCTGGTATCCTGTTGGCAGTTCTATGGCATGAATCCCTGCATGCTAAGCAGACTATCTTTCAGATGAAAAATGCCTTGAATGTGCTTACTTTTCTTTATTACTCAAAAAGTATATTGGGGCAATAATGTTTCCTGGGAATTTAGGGGCTTTTCAGATGTCCCAGGCTATTCCATTTTGTCTCCAGCTGCTCCTGTGTTGTATCACCCAAACCATGACAATGACTCTGATACCCTAAAACACTTCTATTTAAGCCATTTTTGACACTCAGAAGGCTGATTCCATTGAGATGTTCTGGTATGTTCAGCTTGGCTTGCAGCTCCTACTGTACAGGAGCTGAACCTTGTGGAGCCCCTAAGCCATATCTACTAGCCCTGTTCATGTTGTAGTCCAGAGCATCTAAAGTAGCACAAGATGCCAGTAAAAGAGAGTTCTTCACCAGGAAGTCAGAATGCCTTTCCTGTCCCCCCTTCCCTCAACAAATTTAAGGAAAAGACACCAGGTCTCTCAATCATGAAGGTGCCAGACACAAGTATGGTTATGACAGCAACAGCTTTCTTCTCCTGTTCCAAACTCCACTGATCAGGAGCAGGGTTGTATGACAGATGTACTGAACAGTCACCATCACATGAGTTGCTTCACCTGATATTCTCTTCCCCTCCCAAGTTCTTCCCCTTTACCACTAGCTACCCTTCTATCCTGGTTTCAGCTGGCATAGAGTTAATTTTCGTCCTAGTAGCTGGTACAGTGCTGTGTTTTAGATTTAGTATGAGAATAATGTTGATAACACACCGATGTTTCAGTAGTTGCTAAGTAGGGCTTACACTAGTCAAGGACTTTTCAGCTTCTCATGCCCTGCCAGCAAGAAGCTGGGAGGGAGCACAGCCCCAGGACAGCTGACCCAAACTGGCCAAAGGGCTATTCTATACCATATGATGTCATGCTCAGTATATAAACTGGGGGGAGTTAGCCGGGGGACAGGGACTGCTGCTCGGGAACTGGCTGGGCATCGGTCGGCGGGTGGTGAGCAGTTGTGGATCACTTATTTTGTATATTCTTTTATCATTATTATTATTATTATTATTATTATTATTATATTTATATTATTTTTCCCTTCCTTTTCTGTACTAATAAACTGTCTTTATCTCAACCTGTGAATTTTACTTTTTTTTCTCTGATTCTCTCCCCCATCCCACTGGGCAGTGGGAGAGTGAGTGAACAGCTGTGTGGTGTTTAGCTGCCTGCCGGGTTAAACCACAAGACCCTCTCAAATAAAATGCCCACCCCTGCTTACCCCTTCCTCATTAGCCTAGGTTTTTCTACATTTAAAGACTTCTCTGATATTTATGATACGGTTGCTCTGGTAATTTCTACCTTGTTGATTAGTTCTGTTAAGCTCGTACTCCCCATTTGTTATCAATAGTGTCCTATCATTTCCCATGTTGCTGTTTTGTTAGCGGTGCCATGAGTCAGGTCAAACTACATACACACTACACCCCTTTTGCTGCCTGCAATGCCTTCTAATTACTCATGTTGTTGTCTTCTTAGTGTAGGCCAGGGATGGCCATCTGTGCACATATCCTAACGCTTATCTTTAGATACCTATACATAGGTCCAAATCAGGTGCTGAATCCAATCGCTGATGTTAGGTAAGATTATTCCCATCCCAGTTTCCTAAAGCTTAAATAAGATGGGTTCCAGCAAGCATGACATGAATGACTAAAACCTACAAATGTTGCAAACTGAACACTAGTTCCTTCATCAGCGAACAAGAAAAATACAGCTTATTTCAGAAAACATCTAACATTCTTCCCATCTTCATTCACTGGATTATAGAGGTAGCCAATACCCTTTAGCCACTGAAGCTCTTCTGCATATGGCAGAGACTGATCTATCACACACCACATATCACTGAGACTCATGAGGATGGAAGGCTCAGGCATTTATTCACAGATAGCTGGTGACATTACTTTTCCCTCTGTCCCATACCTTTCCATCCTCTCTGATTCGTTCTGTGTGTACAAGTAGCTCCTTAAATGACACAGTGGTGGTGTTTGCATAAAGCCCTTTGTACTTCCCTTTGTTCTTCATGTGGACTTGGACTACCCAGTAAGAGAGTGATTTGTGGACTAGCCACCGTTATCCTAAATCATTCAACACGGAGAAAAGAAAACCAGAAAGCTTGTGGGACAAAAAAGGGAGGAGAAAGAACAGAGAGCATAATTTAGGTTTCAGTAATTTACAAGATTATTGACAACTGTTTGTAGATGGATTGATGAATGGATGGATGAATGCATGGATGGATGGAAATGTAGGAATAGGTATGTGGGTGGATGGATGGATGGATGGATGGATATGTAGGAATAGGTATGTGGGTGGGTGGGTGGATGGATGTCTAAGGAGAGACAGGAATGTTATTAAATCATTTTCTTTCCTGTTCTTGATTGCAACCACATTCATCAGCCCTTCAAATGTCTGAGTGTTTAGAAAGTACTATACTACATTTAATGCTCTCCCTTAAGGCCTCCTGAAACTGTGTGTTCCTCAAGCTATAGATGAATGGATTGAGCAGAGGAGATACCACAGTGTTCAAGATGGACACCACCTTGCTGAAGTCGTCTGTTGGTCTGGGTGGGTGTGAGGTACATGAAGATGCAGCTGCCATACATGATAGACACCACAGTGAGGGGAGAGGCACAGGTGGAAAAGGCTTTCTGTCTGCCAGCCCAGAGGGGATTTTGACCACAGCAGTAATGATGTTGGCGTAGGATACAGCTGTAATAGCTAGGGTATCCAGTAGGGTGAACACTGCTGAGATGAAATTCGTGCACTCTAGGACCTTGTTGTTTCCACATTTGAGCTCAATCATTGGTGTGTTATCACAGAAAAAATGATTAATGATGTTTGAACCACAGAATGGCATCTGGAAATATACCACTGATGGAGAAAGAACAAGGACAGCCCCACCAATCCAGGCAGTAATCACCAGCAGGCTGCAGACTTGTGAATTCATAATGGCCACATAATGTAGAGGTTTGCAGATGGCTGCATACCTGTCAAAGGACATTACAGCTCACAGGAGAAACTCAGTGGTACCTAGCATGAAGTAGAGAAAAGCTTGAGTGAGACCACCCCTTAAAGAAATTGGTTTTTTTGCCTAAAGCCAGGTTGGCCAATGCTTTGGGGATAACAGTGGTGGTAAAGCCAATCTCTAAGATGGAGAAGTTCCTGAGGAAGACGTACATGGGAGTCTGAAGATGATCGTTTATCAGGCCAATGGTGATGATGAGAATGTTACCTGTTAAAGTCAAGATGTAGGTGACTAACAGGATGGTAAAGAGCACATAGTGGAATTGATCATCATCAGCAATGCCCAAGAGGATGAAGTCCATCACTGTTGTTTGATTCTCCATCTGTAGCTTATCTTTAAACAGATAAAAATGTTTTGAGGGAAGCACATGAAAAACAAAAAGTAATGAGCGAGAGTCTCCAAAACCTTGTTCCTGAAATCAGTCAGTGTTCCCTTTTTACTGGGTGTTCTTCCAAAGAAGAGGATTCATCAAGGCTCAACAAGATCTCCACTCTGAATTGCCTGCTACTCCTCCTCACTGGTTTCTAAGATGAAGTCTACACTGCCTTTCTGAGCAATACTCAAATCCAATGCTAAGCATGTAAAGGCAAATGAATCCACACTGTATGAGTGGACTTCATCACTGCTTGAGTATGAAGCAGTGATCCTTCCTTCTCCTTCTGTATCTGATCTTCTCGGGCCACAATGGGAAGCTGATCAGGTTACCCTGAGACATTTCAAAAGGAACTAGACACCTGTATGTATGCAACTAAATCAGACATTTAATGCTGCCAAATGCCCTAAAACATGTGCAAGTTTTGACTTAGTCACAGCAGGTTTTTCTAATCAGTTGATGACAATGAGGATTGGCAGGGATAACTCATCTTCATCTTAAGTGGGTAATGAAGGTAAGTCTGAAAATTGCCTTGTGGACCTCTCTTGCTCTCTCCACCGACATTACACTGAGCTTAAGGTACTTCCTCAGACTTAGAGATCTAACCTGTAGAGATGAATACTCCTTGGACTCTTGTGTGATGATTTTAATGAAAATATTCTGATTCATTATTATTACGATGAAAGAAGTGTGAATTACTACCAAAAGTTAACAAGAGTCCTGACATGAATCTATCACCAAATCTTGAGTTACAGCAGACGTTGTAATAATAGAATATTTAAATTGATAAAGTGACTATTTCTAATAATTTAATTGGACAGCACATTTAGAGAAGTTTGCAAGGGCTAGAAAACCTCTTCTTTTGGGGAGAAGACAATATATTGTGTCTTAATAGACACGTTTTCATCCCCTCCAGGAATTCAGGGAGTTGGATCACATGCCATACTCCAGATCATCTTTGTTATGGTACTGTTCTAAAAGAAGAGAGAAGTACTCACCATGCAGATTGAGAAAATCAGATATTCCTGGGGGGAAGACCTTTTGTTTTACAAATCCTCAGAAACATCTTTCAGATCATATCAGCTGGTTATTGTTCTGTCAGTTAATCCCTAGAAATTGCCTTTTAGCCAAAGAACACTCCTCCTTTTGAGATGCCTTCTCTTTTGAGGAGGTTTTCTTATGCATGGGTGTGGTGGGTTGACCTTGGCTGGCCGCCAGGTGCCCACCAAGCTGCTCTATCACTCCCCTCCTCAGTAGGACAGCAGGGCAGAAAATAAGATGAGAAAAAAGAAGTCATGGGTCCAGATAAAGGTGGTTTAATAAAGGAAAAGCAAAGGCCGCACACAGAAGCAAAGGAAAACAAAAAAAAAGATTTATTCTCGACTTCCCATCAGCAGGCAGTGTCCAGCCCCTTCCTGGGAAGCAGGACCTCAGTGCACGTAGTGGTTGCTTCAGAAGACAAACACCTTAGTAATGAATGCCCCCCTCTCCTCCTCCTTTCTCTTAGCTTTTATTGCTGAGCACGACATCATATGGTATGGAATATGTCTTTGGTCAGATTGGGTCAGCTGTTCTGGCTATGTCCTCTCCCAACCTCTTGCCCACTCCCAGCCTACTGGCCTTTGGAGTGGGGGGTGGTTGGAGAGAGAGTCTTGATGCTGTGCAAGCACTGCTCAGCAGTAGCCAAAACACTGGTGTGTTATCAATACCTTTCTAGCTACAAATACACAGCACTGTAAGGGCTGATATGGGGAAAGCTAACCCCATCCCAGCCAGACCCAATACAATGGGTCACAGTGGCCAGTCTCGTAAGTGACAAAATCTCATCTTATTTTCTAACATCTCAAGTAGGTAGTTTTTTCTTAAACTAACCTGTATCCAGCAAAAAGATCTTTTGCATGTATGCTGGTTATATGCACGTATAACCTGCCTTTCCAAGTACAGTACATATTACTAAAAGGTTCAACACTAACTGCCTAGAAGGAGAAAAAGAAAATGCTTAATTTAGTGCCATTAACATTGCTTCCATTTTGCAATTACTTTAAGAGATACTGGCCTAGCTTTTTCTCAGAGCTTTTCCTGTGTGAGTCGTTACACCACTGCTATTTAATTTGGTTTATTCTAGTTTTCTCCCTTCCCAAGATGACATGTGATGGTCTCCCTAGGAAGATCCTTTGTGGTCTTCTGGGAGTGTAATGGTTTGTTACAGAAATGTCTTCTTTCTTGGCTTATTCAATTGTCTGAGCTTATGGTTCATTCCAAGAGGTAAAAAGTTCAGACAGCAGTGGATATGATTCATCTTACGTATCTTTAATATCAACACCGTGGAGCTTTGATTTAGTTCCTTACACATCTCTATCTAATGGCGATTTATACCTTAGGGTTTCCAGGCTTCTTTTGCAGTTTCAGAAGGGTTCAAAAAACTCAGCCAAATTCCCAAGGTGTCTTCCATGTTACGTATGTTGTCAAATACAACTGCATGAGCTGCAAAGTAAGGACAGGATTAAGGACAGGATTCATCTCAGTTGACAGCCTAAATCCAAGACAATGATTCAGAGACTGTCTTCAGACAAAAGAGGAATATTGATCCCTCCAAAGAGTGATTTGTACAATAATTTTAGCCATCAGTCTTAAGAAAAAATAAATCACATTCCATAGATCCTTTTTGGCCATGCATGGAGCAAACAACTGTAACTTAGAAGTAAAAGCCAGAGGTCACAAAAACTTAGGAAGATTTATGCCACTCTTGGAGTAGTATTTCTTGGCTCCATCTTAAGTACCTTCTTTTTTGGAAATGATGCTGGCTTGTAATGATCAGCCAATGGGGGTGACAGGGACATGGAGCATCGATGTAAGTCATCCTAAGTTGCAGGGAATCAGCTGCAGATGCAGACATCTGGATTTAGGCATGTACAGTGATGATTTGTATCCGTGAGGTGGGTGTCTCAACACCTGATACAGTCAGTGCAGATCCACTTAGTGAAGTCAATTAAGCCAGCAGAGCAATTAATCTGATCAAATGCAGGCCTCCTCTAAAGTGACCTGAAACACTCTCTTGGCCTCAGTGGCTGTGTTGACCAGCTCTCCCCCAAACAGCTGGGGGATCAGAAGGTCAGAACTTGGGCATCTCACAAACACGGGAGCACCGACATGGAAGACATCAGAGGTGGGAGGAGTCCATTGCCTGAATATTGACATCTAGTGACAATGTGCACACTCAGGGATCCCATCTCCCCTCCAAATGCTGCTTCAGGGGGTGAGAAGCTGAGACTACCCCTCAAGTCCTTTGTCAGACCCATTTGAAAGTCTTGAATACCATAGGCAGTCTCAAATACCATTAGACACCTGTGTTATGGCAAATTAACTCTACGGCAAATTAACTCTACCCTTGGAGCGTGTCTATGCTGCCAGCTTGGGTAGCAACTTTTCAGTCCAGGGTTCTGTCCGTCTGACACACCACTTTGCAGGAAAATTAGATGATTCCCAGGATCCCTTCTGCAGAAAAATTTCAAGGCAACACTCAAGATGAAGTCTCAGAGAGTTTTAGTGGCTTGATCAGGCCAAAGACTGCTCAGAGAGGTCAAAGGAACTTGATGCATCCATCTAGATGTGGTCTAATGAATGCCAGCTAGAGGGAAACAATCACTTCCCTTGATCTACTGGCTATGCTCCTGTTAATGCAGTCCAGCATGCTGTTGGCTTGCTTTGCTGCCAAGGCACGTTGGTTATTTATGTTCAGCTTGCTGCTCACAGGGTCCTCCAAGCGCCTACCTGCAGAGCTGTTCCCAGGACAATCAGTCCCCAGTATGCATTTTTGCAAAGGTGAAGGTACATTTGTCCTTGCTAAATTTCTTACAGTTCCTCTTGACCCCATTCCTCCTGCCTAAGTCCTTCTGAATGGCAGCCCTGCCTTTTAGGTGTATTGACTGGTCCCCTCAATTTGGTGTCACCTGTGAAACTGACAAGAATGCACTCCCTTGCCTCTCCTCCAGGCCACTGATAAACATGATGGGTCCTGGTATAGGACTCCACTTACTATTAACCTCCAAATTGAGCACAGCCTATCTTCCGAGTACAACTATCCAGCTAGTTTTTTACCCATCTCATTGTCCACTCATCCAGACCATAATAATCTAACTTAGATCCAAGGATTTTGTGGGAAGCAATGCTGAAAGCCTTGTTAAAGTCAAGGTAAATGACATCCAGTGCTCTCTCCTTGTCCACAAATCCAGCCATTTTATCATAGAAGGCCATCATGTTGATCAGGCATGTATTACGCTTGGTAAAAAAAGCCTGACTTTTCCCAGCTTACTTTCTTCTTCATGTGGCTAGAAATGTGTTCCAAGAGGACTAGATCCTTCATTGTTTAGGTTTTTTGGTGTCATTTGAGATGCCAGCACTCATATGGGGAATCATAACAAGACTGGTAGAGAGAATGCAGGACCCAGCAGAAAAAATCCTTTTGCAGTGGCACGGTATGGGGCTATCTTGAGACATCCTCAGTTGCCATGCACATCTCTGTGGGCAGGTGAACCCTGATGTTAGGTGAGATGGACCACATGGTAACTATTCACTACTGCGCTTCCTTCATTCTTTTGGGTCAATGTTCCAGTCCTAATCTTCATGCCTTTTAAGACCAAAAATATTACTGGGAAGGCAGGAATCAAGACACACTGAAAAGTTTACAGTAGCATTCAAACAGTGAAGGATGCAGAGAGGGGACTAGGAGACTGAGAGATCATCTGAAGTGTCAAAATTGTATGACAAAGAAGTGTTTCTGAGACCATGGCTAACACCTCCCAAAGACTTCCAGTCCCCCTCAGGTCCCTGCACAGGCTGAGTGAGCTGAGAACTGGGAATTCTGACTGAGATCATTTGACTGATTTACTTGAAAAGGTCAGAGTATCACATGGGCATTTTCTAGCTTTACATGTAATAAATACAGCAGAATTTTACTTTGAATCTCTGCTCATGAACAGTGCAGAGCTCCAAGGACTATGTTGAACAAATCCTTAGAAAGAAAGCCTCCCATTTCATGCCTGTGGTATGGCCCACCTCAGAGATGCCGGAGCTCTTTCCACTGATCGTAAGGCTGGGGTAACTAACTTCATTTCTTCACTTAAGCACCTACTCTTTGACTGGGTGAATTCTGCCCCTTAAACAAGGACAGGGATAAAAAAAAAAAAAAAAAGAGCTAAGGAATACGAAGTAGAAGAGCTGAAGGGAATTGTTTCAACCTCTTTCTCTGGTGAGTTTGTTAGGGCAATTTTAGCAGGACAAAAAGAGACTCAACAAGCAGGACATGCATCATAAAGTATAAAGCAATCATTTTTGTCTAGTGCACATGAAAGATAGCTAGGCTATAACAAGCCACTACGCTTGAGTGTTGTGCTTATGCCCTCCCAGTAAAGGGGTGTAAGAGTCTGTGCTGGTGAGGTAAGCATCAGTCAGGAGGGGCAGAATTAGCCTTCACGCCTCCCTGGAATGCATCCTTGGGTCATGGCAATTGAGGCTTATTTATACACTCATGGCCCTGATACTTAGTGCTGCAGAGTTGTGTTCTGCCACGAACTCCATCAACACTGATGACATTGGTGATGGACCAAATGGACTGATGATTCCTGACCAGCCCTGACTAGCCTGACTTGTGTCCCTCTTTCTATTTCAGATTTTATAACTTCATTGAATTCTTGAGCTAACAATGATTGCATCTCAACAATTCCACTTCTGTCTGTAATCAAACAGTATGCTACTTTTTTTCTCTGTATATACTTCCTCACAGCTCTTTTGTAGCTGCCTGAGCCATGGTTACGCAGCTGTGCCATAACGCAGCCATGTCTTAGATCCTTGATACACTGGTAGGGTCGGGGCGTACAGCGGGGTCTGCACACATAGGATTACAGCTCTCTCCCCGATGGCCTGGTATCTTCTGATCATCAGCACTATCACTCTTCTTGTTCAATGTTAGAGTCTGGTATCAGGCCAAGTCTCTGCTTACACCACTACTTAGCAGGCTGCAGACACCAGAAGACCTAAGCTCTTCTTAGTGGCAGTGTTAACGGCTAAACCCCATCTTACCCCTGCTTCCACAGTTAATTCATTATGCCATTCTGCTCAGGTCTTGAGCTGTGATGCCTTAGCTTTGCTAAACAAGCCAGCTGCATTAACAAACATTTGACAATTCCATGACAATTTATTATTTTACTACATTAATAGTTAAGTTGTGAAAGTCTCTCTCTGGCATAAGCATATTCAAATATAATTTATGTGCACACACTATAAAAGAGTATATCATACAATATCTTTAAATACACAAAAATATTGATGCTAACTGCTTGCTACTCAGTGGTAGTAGCATTTGCATTTGCATGTGATGTCCTAATGCATACCTAAAATAAATTTGTCACATCTTGTTGCAAACACCAGTGACCTATACAATTATCAGCAGTTTGCAATAATATCATCAATTCTTTTCCTATCTGTAGAGCAGTTGAGCAGCTTGCCCTATTGTCAGTTACTTCATTCACAGAGCATCAAAAACCTCTCATTCTTTTTTTTTTTTTTTTTAATTAGCTAATATTCTCTGCAATAACCTACAGGTTTCCTGAGATCTGTGCTGTTAATTTGCTTACTACCTTTTGGGATAATTTTTCCCTTTTGGCAAATCAAAAACTTTGTATTTAGCATGAAATAAAAATAAGTTGAAAAAGGTCATGGGTCAAGATGAAGACGAGGGGTTCACTTACTGATTACCATCATGGGCAAAACAGACTTGACTTGGGGAAAACTAATTTGATTTGTTGCTGTTTAAAATGGAGCAGAATGACAAGAAACAAAGAAAAAAGCTTGAACACCTTCCCCCCCACCCCCACTTCTTTAACAGGTTGCACAGAGAAGTTGTGGATGCCCCATCATTGGAAGTGTTCAAGGTCAGCCTGGATGGAGCTTTGAGCAACCTGATCTGGTGAAAGATGTCCTTGCCCATGGCTGAGGGGCTGGACTAGATGATCCTTAAAGGATCTTCCAACTCAAACCATTCTACGATTCTATGACTATGATTCTTCCTAGGCTTAACTTCATTCCTTCATTTCCAGCTCCTCTACCTCCTACCTATCTCTGAGAGGCTCAGGGGGGATGGGGAATGGGAGTTGTGGTCAGTTCATAACACTTTGTCTCTGCCGCCCCTTTGTCCTCATACTTTTCCTTGTTTCAGCATGGGATCCCTCCCATGGGCTGCAGTCCTTCAGGATAAACCTGCTCCAGTGTGGGCTCTCTACAGGCATAGTTCCTTCAGGGCATATCCATGTGCTCCACCGTGGTCTCATCTATGGGCTGTAGTGTGGATATCTGCTCCAGCGTGGTCCCCTCCACGGACTGCAGGGAAGCACCTACTCCACTGTGGTCTCTCCCACAGGCTACAGGGAGACTTGATAGAGAGGGCTTATTGCTTCTCATTTTCTGGTAGTTTATTATATAGTGGGGGCTCTTCAGCATGCGTCACCTCCTCCTCTGGCCATATTCCAAAATCTTTGCCTTCTGGCCAATCCATAATCACCCCCAAGATTCCTGGGCGACTGGGGTTTCCTGTTCGAGCCCGTTGTGTGGTCAGTGCGACCCACTTACTCCACGTAGCATCAGTTGCATGAAGTGTAGAGGGGACCCTCCCTTTGAACATCCAGCCCAGCACCGGCAGTCGGGGTGCCAGGAGGAGCTGTGCTTCAGTACCAATCACTTCCGAAGCAGCTCAAACACCTTGAGTCCCTGGTGTTTTCTGCCAGAGGCTCCAGGTAGGGCCATTCTCCCTGGCTGCGGTGTAGAGCACATTTTTTACATCTTGTCCTGCCCAGACTGGCCTGAGGGCTACTGCATAAGCTATTTGATCTGATCTGTCACCTGGAGCACCTTCTACCTCTCTTTCTTCTCCGACACTGGTGTTTGCAGGATTGTTTCTCACACTTTTTTTTTCCCTCACTCCTCACTGCTGTACAGCGTTTTGCCCTTTCTTAAATATGTTTTCAGAGACGCGCCACCAACTTCACTGATTGGCTAAACTTTGGTCTGAGGTGGTTCTGTTGTCAAGCTGGCTGGAATCATCTGTGTCTAGCATGAGGGCAATCCCTGGTCTCTTCTCACAGAGGCCACTCTGCTGAACATCAGAGCTCTGCTGAACACCACTTTCATTTCCTACTCTGGTTGTATCACCCAAGTCTTTGTTTTCTGTGCTACAGCCAGCTTAGCCTTTCTCACCATGATTGTCTGTCATGACCTAAAGGGTTACCCAGCCTGCGGGTGTGTGGAGATCACGACTGTGTGGTCATAGGATTCCATAATAAACAGGGACACAGAGGCTTTTATCATCTGAATTTTTTTATTCTCTGAATTTCTCTATTATACATTACCACAAATACCATGCAAATCACCACTAGCAAGTATACTACTACAAAAATCACCACTAGGAAGTATACCTATGATTAATAAAGGAAATAAATATAGTCAGGCTATTACAAATTACTATCAACAATGAAAAATATAGTTATGGTGGGTTGACCCTGGCTGGACACGAGGTGCCCACCAAGCCGCTCCATCACTCCCCTCCTCAGCTGGACAGGGGAGAAGAAAATATAACGAAAGGCTCATGGGTCGAGATAAGGACAGGGAGAGATCACTCACCAATTACCATCACAGGCAAAACAGACTCGACTTGGGGAACTTAGTTAAATTTATTACCAATCAAATCAGAGTAGCATAATGAGAAATAAAACCAAATCTTAAAACGCCTTCCCCCCCCACCCCTCCCTTCTTCCCAGTCTTAACTTCACTCCCGATTTTCTCTACCTCCTCCCCCACAGCAGCACAGGGGGTCGGGGAATGGGGGTTGCGATCAGTTCATTACATGTTGTTTCTGCCGCTCCTTCCTCCTCAGGGGGAGGACTCCTCACACTCTTCCCCTCCTCCAGCATGGGCTCCCTCCCATAGGAGACAGTCCTCCATGAACTTCTCCAATGTGAGTCCTTCCCACAGGCTGCAGTTCTTCACAAACTGCTCCAGCGTGGGTCCTTT